>NC_072734.1:28944600-29070478 GCF_026930045.1 Uloborus diversus | reverse complement strand
GTTATTGACTGTGAGTGTAAAATGGTGTAAGTCACAAAACACCGCATTTATATTTCAGTGAATATTGGTTGTACTAATGTTTACTTTTTTGTCTTAGTGTTGTTTTTTCATGCTTTTGATTTCCCTGAATGCAATGCGGGGATTTGGGAACCTTATAAGTAGTTACATTTTGTATGGTTTCACTAAATTTTTCTTTTCGCTTCAGACTTTTCAAATCTTAAGATTGCATCTTATTTTGAATATTTTTGCAAATTGGAAGTATGCATCTAGGACTAATGGTAAACTAAAAAAAAAAAAATCTAAGTATTGTTCGGGGTTTAATCAGAACATGTATATGATAAATCAAAGCAAGTTGCTCATATACTTTAGTAGTCTTGTGTTTTAATCATCATGCTTTTTAGTGTTAAATATTACATACGATTGCTTAAAAAGAACTGTGTGGTAATGTATAAAAGTGCCCAGTATAGATACGAAGTATAGTAGTTATATTTATCTTAGTGATTTTTTTATTTAAGGAACAAACTAACTTGTATGTTGCATGTAAATTACTGTTTTTTCATGAAAGTTTCTCCTCTTCAAAAATGTTTGCAGCCCAACCCCCAAGATATGTTCCAGTGTTATTGATGTATTGTTCATTATGATAAGTGTTTCATGTTCATATTTTTTTATTCATATGCAGAAGTTTGTTTTATTTGTGCTTAAGAATGCTGGTGGCTGTGCCATATCATGAATTTGCTGTGAGAAATAAATTGTTATTTTGATTATTACTTTTTTTTTCTTTTTTTACTCTCCCATGCACATTTATAAACTGAATTCATGACACATGAATTTATTACTTTTATTTGCATAGGAGGAATGGTATTATTCAAATGCCTTTTTTCCTCTAATTATGTTCCAAAAAGTTTTGTTCCTCATTTATTTTAATTTATGAGATCTATTTTCACTCTAGCAAATTACATTATGAAATGTAGATTAATTGCCTCTAAATTGGTTTTAATAATTTTTGGCAGTCAATTCAATTTCAGTTTTATGTTCATGAAGGCCCTCAATGCTTTGCGCTGAGGCTCCTAAGTATAATTTTGCTTTCGTACTTGCATGTTGGTCATTCGTGCTTACATTGACAATGCTTGAATTTCCTTCTCCTGGCAAGTCATTAATTTCATCAAAATTTTGGGTAAAATCTGTATTATACCCTACTAGCAAAATTTCTTGC
This sequence comes from Uloborus diversus, assembly GCF_026930045.1. Classification (NCBI taxonomy): domain Eukaryota; kingdom Metazoa; phylum Arthropoda; class Arachnida; order Araneae; family Uloboridae; genus Uloborus; species Uloborus diversus. Next base: position 29,069,265 of record NC_072734.1, on the reverse strand, counting down.
ATCAACCTTGACAGATCTTGATATTATACTGACGGCGTCAATATTGACGTGTTTCATACTGCATAAAGCTTGCATAAAGATTAAAAAGCAATATTACTATAACAACACGTATGCAACATTGCATTCATCTTAAAATATCAATATTGATATTACCTTAAAATAACAACATTGCATACATGTTGATGCCGTCAAGATGATATTGATTTCATGCTGTCGCCGTCAAGGTAATTAGTACACAATAGAGCAGGTGGACCTTCGTTGATACTTGCGCATGCGCACAGTTCTTTCTACCCAGCGTCCCTCGCATTGCTGGCACATTGATTCAGTCGGTTCAGAGGAGTTGCACGTGGCCTTTGCATTTTTTAGGCTTCGTTAAGTTGGTTGCTTAGTTATTAGTGTGGAATAGTATTGTTTTAGGAATAACTTATGAATAACTGATATTGCATTTGTTTATTAATATAGTACTAAACAAGTCATATCGCAGACGATGTGCGATCAATGTTAGAAATGGCCGAAAATACAAAGGACATGAAGTCCAGAATTTCGTATTATCACTTCAATCTCACAAGTAAGATTAATTTTATTCAATGGTTATTTATGTTATTCTTTGAGATAAATTCATATGTTTTGTCCATGGGATATTTTCAATGCTGACATCCATTTGAAAATGTACTTTATTGTATTTATTTATTATTTTGCTACCTTTACTCTTAAATGTGCTACAAAAACTTCCGCAGTTATTTCTAAATAGGCATTTTATGTCTTTATAATACAATTAGAAGCAAGAATTTAAAAAATAAGTCAAGTATTACGCAAAAAAGGAAGAAACTTTCATTTTTTTAAATTAAATTGCGAGTACTATTAATATTTTTATATGAATTTCCGATCAGATGTCAGCTTTAAGAAAATATTCTCAGACTAGAAAACTATCTTGAAGAATAACAGAAATAATTAAAGAATGAAATTTAATTCTCGAGTTTGAAGTGAAAATAATACAAATAAATAAATGGATAAACACCTTGCAAACGTGCTGGATTTCATACTGTCATGTCCATGTATCCTGATATTTTCCTGTCATACCAATACGTATGCAATATTACAAAAGCAAGATCATCTTGCCTAGACCTTGATTTCATGCTGTCATGACAACATCCTTGATATTATCCTGTCATTATCAATACGTATGCAAGATTACAAAAGGCAAGATCTCTTGCCTAGACCTTGATTTCATGCTGTCATGACAACATCTTGATATTATCCTGTCATATCAATACGTATGCAATGTTACAAAAGAAGCCTACCTTGATATTTTCCTGATATTATGCTGCATACACCTTGTCAGTCAATATTGTGGCAGCCTGCTGACAGCATAAAAGGGAGTAACATAACAACATTGAGGCAGTATTAATGCAAGATGATTTTTCTTGCATGTCAACCTTTATGCAATACTGAGGCAAGATATTTTGCTTACTGGGTATTTAATGGCTTAAAAATATATTGAATCAAAATTTGTTGAACTGATCAAACATTTTGAAATAAATTAGAGAAGAATATTGCTTTTTCTTAATTTTATGCATAAAAGTAGTTCTATATTGATGACAATGAATCAAAAATAAATACGTTACATTGTAAGTTGATAACTCGGCATGTTGGAAGAAGACAAGAAACAAGTGTTGCAGTTTGTTTTCTTTAGACACTGGTTATTCTTTCAAATGCTTCTTTCTGGTAATTTGTGCAGTGAACATTCTTAACTTTCCATTCAGTTTTCTTGATACAATGATGTATAAGTGAGAAATATTTTCTATGCATTCAAACAAAGCTACCAGAGAAACACCAAGCCATAGTCCAAGTTGTCCTCCTAGTTGACTGAATAACTCTGAATCCTATGTAAAAATAAGGTTTGAAACCACAATTAGATAAAGTTAAGTAAGTGCAGTTTTGTTTTCACTAAAAAACTAATTATTTATTTACACCTTTTCAATTTTACATAAGCCATAGCATGCCAGATAGAACATACTTGATTATGTTTAAAGGTCTTTCACATGTTTGACCATCCTCATTTAATTCATTAAAAGAAAGGGCATTTAATCATTTTAACAGCTGAACATCTCTCAACTCATTTTCTTTTTTTCTTTTCCCATTATTGTCTTTGAACATCATTATTAAGTACTCAAGTTGAAAGATGGGCTAAAAGGGAGCAACATATCTGGATTTATGCTTGCTCTTGAAATGATTCTTCTTGAATTTGTTTTATGATTATTTTTTTTTATAAACGTTAGATTGTAACCTAATCCGAAAACTAAAATGTTTAGATATATTTTCTGACTCTTTACATGATTGTAAATAGAAGTAACTTTCATTACCGCTTCACTCATTACATTTTTTTACCTCACTGGTTCAATCTTCAAATATAAATGGTTTATATCCATCTACTTTTAAAGATATATTCTTATTTTTTTAAGATTAAAGGGAAGGAAATTAACTGGCATTTCTACAGAAATAAATTTTTTTGTTGGGAAAACATGCTGCTTTCTTTAAGCAACATGTTTTTTTTACTACAACTTTATATATATATAGCCTTCGAATTAAAGCTATTTTTAATGATCAAGTATGATCCAACCTAATTTAAGAATACTTTTAAATACTGACAAAAGTAACAGTTGGAAATTCAAAATGTTCAATAACAATTTCCTTATAGTATCAATACTTTAATGCAGTACTAATGTAACGGTCGCTGCTTGAAATAAAAAGAGCAAACAAAAGTTTGGAAGCTGATTTTTCTCCATTCACTTATTTGTCACACAGTATAGTGCTCCACTAAGCTGTTCAATTATATGAGCATATATCAGTACATAAGTTTAAATGAATGTTAGTAAAATTAATGGGCATTTAATTACTTACTTGGAACATAGGTTCCTGTTTGTAATAGGTCATTTCCAGTGTTTTGTAATAAACCTTTCAGCTTCGCCATTTCCTGCCTTAAAAATGAAAATTTCGAAGTCACTCGTTTGCTTATTTAAAAATGTTTTACTGATTTACAGATGTACATTATACCTATTCAATAACACTACCCAACACCAAAAATGCATCCGGCTCAAAAATATCTATTTCCATAGTATTTTTTTCGCCGAACACGAAAATCACAATAAAAAGTTAGCTCTAGTTTCAAAGATACAAAGCCAACTGGGGTAGTGAAATCTCACTAAAGCTATTTTTTCCTGGCAGAAGACCCCACCCCCCATGGGACTGGCCTGTCTTCTGAACATTGACCTGTGGTTGAGATAGAAATCTCACTACATAAAACCCAAATGGACTTTTCAGAAATGAAAATTCTGGTAAAAGAAAATGCCCAAAATGAGCCTCTAGTAGATCCACTGATTTCTGTTTCCACCCACGCTTATTCTGTTGGGAATAGTGAAGAACTTCATGAAAGTTGTTATGGTTTCCCAATGCCTGAAAGGTACATTTCCAATATACACTCCTGTTTGTGAAAATTGCACCCGCCATGAAGGAAGTTGAATGAAATTTAATACACAGCTGAGTGGTAATGGTACAAATAAATGATTACATTTTCAAACTGAACAGACAATAAAAAGAAATAGAAATTATTATTTTGTGTGGCCACCACGCGCCGCAATAAGAGCTGCTACACGACTCGGCATGGAGTGAAACAAAGTTTGAATATCTGCCTGCGGAAAAAGTATTCCATATTGTTTGTATGTGCAACCAAAGTTCGGTCTGTCGAAGCAACAGGACGAGGATCACGAGCGAGACGCCGCCCAACGAAATCCCACACATGTTCAATCGGTGACATATCCGGGAATATGCAGTCCAAGGAAGAAGCTGTACCTGCTGCGAATCAAAGTAGGATTTGACTGTCCTGGCGGCATGTGGACGGGCATTATCCTGCTAGAATACAGCCCCTGGCAATCCTTGCAGGAAAGGAATAGCTTGCGGCTGTGAAACTTCGTTTATGTCCTTGGTACTGTTCAAATTGCCCACAATTTGTAGCAATTGTGATCGTCCATGATATGCTATGGCTCCCCAGACCATAACTCCGGATGTTCGTCCACTGTGGCGTTCGATGATGCACTCCGGGAATGTGCCGTTCACCGGCATAGCGCCTGACACGAATTCGGCCATCACGGCGCCATAAATTGAAGCGGGATTCGTCAGAAAAGACGACCTACTGCCAATCAGCACGCCAACTCTTACGCACATTGGCCCATTCTAGCCGCAGGCGGCGATGGTTTTGCGTGAGAGGAATCCTGTATAAAGGAATCCTTGCGCGCAGCCCACGTCGCAGCAGCCCAGTAAGCAAAATATCTTGCCTCAGTATTGCATAAAGGTTGACATGCAAGAAAAATCATCTTGCATTAATGCTGCCTCAATGTTGTTATGTTACTCCCTTTATGCTGTCAGCAGGCTGCCACAATATTGGCTGACAAGGTGTATGCAACATAATATCAGGAAAATATCAAGGTAGGCTGCTTTTGTAATATTGCATACATATTGATATGACAGGATAATATCAAGATGTTGTCATGACAGCATGAAATCAAGGTCTAGGCAAGATGATCTTGCTTTTGTAATCTTGCATACGTATTGATATGACAGGATAATATCAAGATGTTGTCATGACAGCATGAAATCAAGGTCTAGGCAAGATGATCTTGCTTTTGTAATATTGCATACGTATTGATATGACAGGAAAATGTCAGGATACATTGACATGACAGTATGAAAATCAGCACGTTTGCAAGGTGTTTTATCTATTTATTTATTTGTATTATTTTCACTTGAAACTCGAGAATTAAATTTCATTCTGTAATTATTTCTGTTATTCTTCAAGATAGTTTTCTAGCTTAAGAATATTTCCTTAAAGCTGACATCTGATCGGAAATTCATATAAAGGTATTAATCATACTCGCAATTTAATTTAAAAAATGAAAGTTTCTTAGTTTTGCGTAATACTTGACTTATTTTTTAAATTCATGCTTCTAATTGTATTATAAAGACATAAAATGCCTAGTTAGGAATAATTGCGGAAGTTTTTATAACACGTTTAAGAGTAAAGAAAGCAAAATAATAAATAAGTAAATAAATACAATAAAGTACATTTCCAAATGGATGTCAGCATTGAAAATATCCCATGGACAAAACACATGAATTTATCTTAAAGAATAACAATAAATAACCATTGAATAAAATTAATCTTACTCATGAGATTGAAGTGATAATACGAAATTCTGGGCTTCATGTCCTTCGTTTCAAAGTCTAGGGACGAAAAAAGTTATTTTCGGCCATTTCTAACATTGATCGCACATCGTCTGCGATATGACCTGTTTAGTACTATATTAATAAACAAATGCAGTTATCAATCATTCATAAGTTATTCCTAAAACAATACTATTCCACACAAATAACTAAGCAACCAACTTAACGAAGCCTAAAGAACGCAACGACAACGCCACGTGCAGGCTCCTCTGAACCGACTGAAATCGTCGAGGGACGCTGGGTAGAAAGAACTGTGCGCATGCGCAAGTGTCAACGAAGGTCCACCTGTTCTATTGTGTACTAATTACCTGACGGCGACAGCATGAAATCAATACATCTTGACGGCGTCAATATGTATGCAATGTTGTATTGTAAGGTAATATCAATATTGATATTTTAAAATGAATGCAATGTTGCATACGTGTTGTTATTGTAATATTGCTTTTTAATCTTTATGCAAGCTTTATGCAGTATGAAACACGTCAATATTGGCGCCGTCAGTATAATGTCAAGATCTGTCAAGATTGATTCACGAAATTTTGCTATTAGGGAGCCGTCTCCGAATTTATGAAGCACACAATGAAACACCTGTAGCTGTTGACCACTGTGCTGCCAACTGTCTAGAAGAAGCTGTGCGGTCCGTCAGCGCCATACGCACCAGGTGTCTGTCATCGCGAGCTGATGTCACATTTCGGGGTCCACTCCCGGATTTCCGAGCTGTCCGACCCTCGTCCGTCCACTGCTTCCAAACACGCGTGATTGTGCTGCTGTTACGCTGCACACGAGCGGCTACTGCACGATAAGACAATTCAGCTTCACGAAGGCCGACGATTCTGCCCCGTTCAAAACTCCGAAATTTGCTCAAATTTCACTTTCTTTCATCGAAGAGGCATAGTAAAGATTCAGTTAGCATTTACTCTAGCATATAACCACCGATAATCATACGCGCCTCGCTACAGATGTTTATTTATATTCGTTCGATTGCGCTACCGGTCTGCAATTCTAATCATTTGCATATCATTGCCCTACTTACATTTCCTGCAATTTTCAGCTCACTCGCGTAAGTCCTTCGCGGTGCTGCAATTTTCACAAACAGGAGTGTATGTTGAAGTTAAGGTAAGGAGAGAAGTTGTTACGGCCCTTCAAAAACGCGCTGCTATGAAGATCACTGTTTTTGATAAAAATTTGAAGGGGAAAAGAAGCACCCTAAACTTCGGCCTAGATTTTGGAACTATTCCCATTTTTCCTCACACGATAATTTTATAACTATTCATATTTCCAAGCTGTGGAAACCTTTTTACACATCTAGTGTTCTTTTAATTTAATTTTTGAATACTTATAACTTTGTTTCAAAGTATTATTACCAGTTATACATATATATTTTGTTTGGGCCAATCCCTAGTAGCACCCGATATCTTAGCGTCATCTGTACGTCATTGCCGTATATCGTTTCATCTACCCGATATCGTATATCGTTTCTACTGTATAGCTCGTCATCGGCACGATATCACACGAAACGGCATTTTACAAAATTGCTTATAATAGTCAAATTTCAAAACTGTACAGTTATTTTATGAATAAAATGGAATAAATCAAAAATAATTCAGTTTTAATAAAAAAAATTCAAATATTTGAAATTTCACGCACTTCTCTAATCGCGACGCGATGACGCTTACGTTATCTTTACAATGACGCGTAAACGATATAGGCAGATATCGCAAACGATGACTGCACAATGACGCTTGCGTTATCGTTACAATGACGCTGACGATTTTGTCAATGGCGCACGCTCTGTCGGATTAGACATCATTTTATATCGTGACCCGATGACGCAGCGATATAGGATTGGTTATTTTCACGATATCGTCGTACGTCATTGTAATTTCTTTTTTTTTTTACTTGTACCCATTTATATTGGATAGTCACTCCTCTCTAAACAAGAAATTTCGAAAAATAACTTATTCTACGTTCGAAATAGGGTTTCATATTTTTTCATTTTTTTTTTAGGAATGACAACGATATTTTTCGCTTCTTCCAGAAGCCAGAGGGCGTTCGTGCTGTTTTCTAATTCAAATTTCAAGTGTAAACAAACATTTGCTTCGAGCGAACGTGGAAAATTTCTTAATTAATTTTCGGGATCTACATTATGACATTTGACTGTTTTGTGTCAACAAGCCCTAAAATTCAAAGTCAAACTCTAAATTAATGAATTTGTGTTTAAAATTTAAACATTGTTTTAGCGACAGTGAGTTTTGAATTATAGTGCCTAGAAAGAGTAGTGTGCCGATCGATGGGGAAAAAGTGAGGTCAGATCTGAGGGAAAATCCAGATGGCGCTGCGCTCGAGGCGTACGTTATGCTCCTCAATCAGACCTGTTTTAAATCAGCGATTGCATGCTGATTTCTCAGTTTAAAAGCCCCGTTTTTCAGATTGAACTTATTTCTGCGCAAAAGACAAATTCTGTAATAAGTGTTAATTGTTACAAGGGTGTTCATTTATTTTTTGAAGAATATTAAATTACCTTATGCTAATTTATCTTCAATGAAAATAGTAGACTATAAGGGGCCATTCATTAAATATGTAAGGGTCCCGAGGGGGAGGGGGTTTTTTCGAAAAGCCTCTACGTACCTTTGGGGGGGGGGGGGGGGTCAAACTCATTCTTACGTAATATTTTCCAAGTCGGTATTTCACATTAGAAATTGCGCGGTCAACAAGTGATTTGGCAGAGATTATGTTCCATTTGCGTATGGAAGGTAAGAAACGTATTAGGATAAGATGTGTTTTTATTTGTTTTTACACAGGGATTCAAGTGAAACACGGCCGATCGCAATTGCACCGATGCGATCGCTATTTCCCCAATTTGAATTCAAGTGTAACATTGCGATTGTCTTCAGTCCCGATTCCCTCGCAAAAATTTGCAATTGCTCTCGAGCTCTTGTAAGTCTGGAAAATCTCTCGCAAGTGCAGAAAAACATCAATGGCGTCCTGTTTTGAATGCAAAGTTGATTTTAGAATTAATGGAATGTTATTGTTGAAAATTTTCAATTCTAAATTGGCACTCAATGCAAGACTCGTTTTTTTTGTTTACCATAGCATTTTTGCAGTAGCCTTCATTTTACATTGGAAGTAAAATTGGTTTTATTTACTTAAAATATGCGATACTTCTTCAATTTAACATTGTTTTCATCCACAAATGCAGTACTTATTTTAATTATGACTTAATACTTGATGGCATAATATTCTGCATAGTCATTATACTACTTCGTCGTTTCGAAGAAATCAACGGAATTTTTTTCCGGCTGAACAACAATACAAGTTGAATTACGACTGTGATGAGGAATTATAATTAAATTCTCTTCATTGTTGTAATTTTACTAGTTAGTACTATACTAGTTGAGAAAGGAAAAGAAAAGGGATTGTTGAAAGTGAGTAAATTTGTTTAATGTTCACTATCTTACTAATATAAAATCTCAATTCTAGGCTAGTATTTTTCAATTATTTGCTAAAATTGCATTTACTTGCGCATTATGGTACAATAACAAAATGCATCAAACTTAGCTACATGGCCCCGGCATAAGTTCCTACTATCACATGTATTGTACTCCCATCAAAAGGTAAATTGTGAAAGTCTGAAAACTGGTAAATGTCGACACTAGTCGGTGCATATCAACATACACATACCAAAGGCATCGGTGATATACTTAATATTTCTGGTGAATCGTCGGTAAAAGTCGACATTCTTTAATTTTGGTGTTTTGCAGTAACATATATGTACTGCATATCCATGAAAAAAAAAAAAAGTAATTGGCAGAAACATTTCGCTGTAAATAAATGAAGATTCAAATCCTGTTGTTTTTTTTTTTTCCAATGAGGAAAAAAATAATGGCAATACTTCACAAAGGTGCATATGCAAAACGTAGTCGGACAAGGGGGGCAAATTTCGAATTCAGTTGTTCAATACTGGTTTGGGAGGGGGGGGTGATAGTGAAAAGCGAGCAGTGCCAGATGTTTAATTTTTCTGTAATTTTTATATGTCTGTGGCAAATGTTGAAACTGATGCCCTCACTAGTGATGGGCATTATGGAGACCTTTTGATAATCAATATCTTTCCAAATCGAGTACTTGAGCGATTGATAAACCAGATCTTTTGAAATCGAGAACTCCAGCTGAGTCAATCAATAACCAAGAATTCGTGACAATAAGAGTTCTCAAGTGATTCGATTATGCCCATCACTAGTCCTTACCCGTCTACCTTCAAGGTTTTATATCAAGTTTGAACAAATTTGAAGAAAATAATTATGGTGAATTTTGCCGCCTTTCAGAAGTTGCCACCTGTAGCAAGGGCTTGCTCCCATATATGTAGTACAGTCCAACTCACTAAAAACAAGCGCAAAGAGACTGCAGCATTTGCTTGTTATATATACCAGAGTGCTCGTAAAAAAAAAGGGTTTGTGGAAAAAATCATGAAAATTTATACATACTGAGTTATTTTTATATTTCAATATAACACCAAAGTTAGCTATTTTCTTTGAACTGTCTTATTTCTCTCTTTCTTGTTATTTTTTCAAGGATTTCATGATATGAAGAACATCGCCAATGGCATCTGCGGCTTAAAATAGTTTAACTTTTTTCTGCACTTTAGAAACTATTGAATACTGTAAGCCCCGCTTAATCGGGTAACGGATAAACGAATAACCCGTTTATACGAATAAAACCTCCTGGAATCGAATATTTCCCCATAGATGCAATACTAAAGATCCCCGCTTAGTCGAATAATTTCCCTGGATAATCGAAAAATATTAATCAGCTTTCACAAACAATTTTGATGAGAAACGTTTTGAATTCATTAGAAAAAAATTAAGTATGAACACTTATTGTTTGCATTCGACGAACCTCACCGGTCGACCGGTGAGTAACGGGTTACTAACCGTAACGTTCTATCATCTTTCGGTTACCATTTTAAGCTGTTGATTGGTTGATTAAAGCACATGATCGGTTAACTGGTTGAGTCGGTTGCAAGAAAGCATCGAGGTTAAACTATAAAGTAATATTTATTGCCAACTATCTTTACATTAAGAAAAATAGTGCAGTCGATAACCTGATTAAATAACACAAATAAATATTGTACACAATTTAGACGATGATAAATTGACAAATATTTAAAGTAAGATACGGTAGACAAGGAGGGGGAAAAGGGTGTCAGAAAGTGTTCCCAGAAGATCTTGAGCGAGCAATCGCCTATTATGGAATTTTTCAAAAAACAATGTTGTTCTGAAAAAAAAAGTGCCAAAAATAAAGATTTCATTACTGAAGTTGTAAGCTACTTTTCATAATTTTTCATACGTGCTTGTAATATACTTGTTTATATAAGAAATTATTTTGTTGTTTATTTAGCTTATTTCTAAAACTTAAGAAATAACACTAATTATTTCCCTTAAAAACTTGTTTTTTATTATTATGTTTTAAGACAAGTTGTAAATTTAAAAAGATAAATAAAATTTCCCCGCTTAATGAAATAATATTTCTTGGAACCGACGATATTCGATTAAGCCGGTCTGACAGTATGTCCAAGGCTTAAGGCTTAGAGCTACAATATCCTTGGAAGTATATCTCGGAAATGATTTAACATTCGCTTCAACAATTTCTAAATCCTCCTAAACTCCAAAAATTTTTTTTAAAAAGGCTGTGTCACTTTTTCTCAGGATTTATGTCTTTTTTTTTTAATTTAAAATGTTAATGAAATTTTTCGAGAAATAGAATAATGTTTTCTGCAGTGGAAATTGACAGAAATTTTATGACTGACAAAAAATATTGCTCGCTTAAAGCGGGGTTTGCTCGATAAGGTGAGTTACGCTCTTATAGGCCAGCCAAAGCTTTTTGATTCCCTCGCTAAATCCAAGTTCTCGTTAAAACAGGGCTCGTTATAAGCAAATTCGACTGTATTAACCAGATACACTACAAGAAATGGTTCCGTAGGTAATTTAGACCTTTTTAGGAAATAGGCAAGTGCTCGAACAAGATTCAGGCGCGGATCCACGGGAGGGGAACTGGGGGAACGTTCCCCCTCCAAAATCCCAAGTGTACCTAAAAATTTTCAAAAGAGAGTACGGGAAAATAATTCCATTTTTCAAAACTTGAACTATAAGAAAGGCGCAAGAAAAAGATAGGAGATAATTGCAAAAGCGGATCTAAAGAGGAGAACTGGGGAATGTTCCCCTCTTCCCTGCATAAAAATAAATAAATAAATAAAGACAAACCTGTTTAAACTGTTTTTTGCATTTATTTGGTGAAGGATTGATCATTATATTTAAAGCTACTGCAATTCAGTGGCGCAATTAGAGGTGGAGGCTGGAGGGGGGGGGGGGGACACAGGGCGACAGGATCCGTGATCCCCCCAGAAGGCCGAGTAGAATGTTTTTGTAAAACATTTCCTATAATTGAAGAGAACAATAGAACGTACCTTGGAAACAGTCGCCTTTTTTAGTCGGTCGAAAAATAAGAAAGTCTTCATAATGTCGGAAGTCCGCTTCCTCTGCCAATACCTTTAAAGCGCGTCTCAAATCTTGTTTTCAGGACTTCAATTTTGAAAATTTTAAAGGGGAGAACTACCTAACACCTCGCATTCTAATAACATCGAGAATCGTTTAAAATTGCTTTTTTGGAGCTTCAATTTTGAAAAATTGCCAAACCCCTGACGTTACCAAATATGGTCTACAGTCATTTTTTTAAGATGTCGATAACGAAAAATTTCCAGACAAGGGTCCGAATGCTCCTGTAGAAATTCTGAACATTAAAAAATTAAGGTTTTGAAAAATTTAATGGGGAAAGCGTTTAAATCCTTTATTACCGAATATCGCTCAAAAACTTCGTTTTCTAGGACTTCAATTTCGAAACATTTTTTGGGAAAAGCCCCAGAACCGTACTGCTCGATGTATTGTCAAAGTTAGTCTGTAACTGCGTTTTTGGAAATTCAATTTCAGAAAATTTAGCGGAGGGATTTTCGATTTAAATCTATTTTACAAAAAAACGGAGGCAGCCCCCCAAAAAAATCTCATTTCTGACCCTACCGTCAATAAATATCGCCTATAATTGCGTTTTTAAAACTTTAATTTCCGCAGGTGGCCCCCAAACCTTTCTTTTTCGTAACATCACCAGAGGCTGTCTAAAACTGCGTCCTTAAGACTAAAATTTCAACATTTTTTTTCAACAACCGCCCTATCAGATGGTGAAAATTTTAAAAGTGCACCCTCTATAAAACTTTTGTGGTTGAACCACTGGTGCAAATATTATTTCCTTTAAGCACATACAAATAGAAAAATGAACAAACTTTTTAAACTAATTATTTAAGAATTGTACTTTTAGAATTTGTAATGAATACATTTTTTTCATAAGAGGCATTAAGAAGCAGTAGATATGTTGTAAAACTCAATATTTGTGGTTATTTTTCAATGAGTAATTTCATATAACTCCCCCACCCCCATAAACATACTTGCTAGAAAAGTTCCCCTCCCAAATCCATAGTCTGGATCCGCCCCTGACAAGATGTGCAGAAACAACTTCTGCCGTAACCTCTGATAGGATGGAAACAGCATTGTATCCTCGATGGCTATGTTTTTGCCCATTTACTTCAAAATTTGCACAGTCGGTGGCTGCAGCTGAGTTTTGCATCTAGTTATATTACAACATGCTTCCTTCGCCCTGGATCCGGCACTTGATGTACAAGAGAATAACCTGCAATTGTACCAGACAGTCTGTTTATCACATCCAAAGACTGCAGTTTGGTTCTTGTTAGAACTCATCAGTCTGGAATAGTGTGAACAACCGAGCTGGAGGCAGATATCAACTCATTGGAGCTGAGAACGCCAACAAACTGGTAGACAAAGTAAATTTATCTCACCAGTGAGTGTCCGCAGCATGGTGCGGTTGACATGTGGTGGGTTATACAGCATGTAGCTCTGTAATACTACATGAAGTACATATGGCTGGTTTAAGGCCAATGTATGCCTTTACGTGCGGCAGTGATGGGAAAATTGTATTACAGCAATGCATTTGAATTTTTAAATCTCAGACTTGTTTACGCAGGGCCAACGAGAGACCATTGCAGCCTAGTCGAAAACTAGGGGTCACAGCTCAGAGTTTTGTGAGGAGAGTGGGGGCTGGGGACCAAACTAACAACAGGTTCGCCTTGGCTCTCAGCTGCCCTGCTTTTACCCCAAAAGCAAACCAATTTCCACTATTACTCCGTATCCCTGAAACAGCTATAGTCTAGAGGGAAAAAGATTCCAAATTCCTAGAATTTCAAAGCTTCCAACTTGTATCTCCTAACCTAAAATTGGCCTGACACTGCAAGCCCGGTTATAAGTAAACCTTCACCTCCATATAAAAAATTTCTCGTTATGCTACAATGCCCAAAAACAACCCTTTGTGTCCATTTCCAGGGCTAGCAGGCCCCTTGTGAGCCAGCTTCAAAGTTTTTGCCTGGCACATGGCTGTCCAAAGAGAAGGATGAGCAGGGCATCCCCCGCCGGGTGGGAGTGAAGACATGACAGCGAGCTCTAAACTGAGCTTTAGCTGCATTAAAATGTATTCTTTTTACTTTTATTCAGTACTAGTGGTACCCACACGGCTTTGCCTATAGTAGAAAATTAAAAGATCATTTGGTTCGCCTTTATATTTAAATAATGTATGGTGAATTTCTCTCCAATTCGCTTGCCCATGTTACAGTTCCGCGTTATAATGATTTCGTAATTTACTATTCCACATTGTGATAATTTGTTCGGAGAAATTTTCTGAAAATTGGAATAGAAAAAGAACAAAATTGAATTTTTTAAAAATCGCTTCGAGGTGCACACCCTCATGCTAAATTTCATGAAAATTGGTCAAATGGTCTAGGTGCTATGCGAGTCATAGAGATCCAGACAGAGAGACTTTCAGCTTTATTATTAGTACAGATTTAATTTAAAATACTAACACATTCCTGTCTTTTTTAATAAAAGGAAAGATAACATGGTCAGTCTCTTTGGACGTCCCTGCCCCTGCTTTCCTACCCTCTGTGCGGCCTTGGTCAGCCCCGGATCTACATACTCGCAGACCCTGCAGTGTGTGTGGGGAGGGGGGCATGCCACTGAAAGTGCCCCCCGGCCCTTAGTTGCATAGAAATTTAGTAGGCAGTTAGCCGCCGTGCTGATTTTTGACAGGGGCCTCAAAATTGATAGATTCGGGCCCGGCCTTGGTCATACTGTGTTCTTTCATTGTTCGTATTACAGTACATGTAGGTGTAATTAGTTTTATAATTTTGTATTTGAATAAAATTTCTTTTTTGAAGCTACACTTATTTCAGGGTAACAAGAAATTAGTTTACATTTTACTGATGGAAAAACAACTGACTTCCCTTAATAACAAAGAAGATATACTGCAATCACACCTGTTTAAACGAAATCAAAGAGACCTATTATGATCTAGATGAACTAAAATAAGTAAAATACAGTAAAAATGTGTTTAGTTGAAGTAAAAAGAACTTATCTCTGCACAATGTGTATCAGCATTTCAAAACTCGATGTATCTTATCAATGTGATTATTTGTAACTATTCTAGAAATTGGCTCCAACTTTTGAATTTAAACTTGTACATAACCCAAACTATTAACAAAAACTCTCATTTTGCTTCATAAGTAAACATATTTTTACTTACTACTTGTGCAAATGTATTCAACGTAGGGAAACAAACATGTTCAAATCAAACAGATATTACAATAGGCAGTTTAAATTCAAAATTCTCTAAGTATTATTCAATTGTCGTTGTGAGAAGATTATTTGAAAATCTTTGATCCTCATCAAATTCATTCTCATCGGATGATTATCAAATCGTAATTTTCCTTTAAACATCATGCGTTTTATTCAAAACAAATACAATATGCATGTGGAACATATAAAGCATTTCTTAAACGGCAACATTTTTTATCCAGTTTGCTTTCTTTTCTAACTGTAGAACTGAAAGTTGAAAAAAAAAAAAAAAATAGCACGGAACATATCCATTACGCGAGCGAACATGAATTCAACATCAAAACAAATATTGCATCACGATTTTAACCATCTCAAACCCAGGGAGCACAAACCTAATTCTCTCATTGGTTGACATCAGTTAATCGCTCCAAGTACATGCGATTATCATCGACCAGTAGCTCCTACCCCGACTTCTCACTTGCGATTGTCCAAATTGTTTCACTTGAATTCGACTGCCAACAGCGATTGCAAATCTCGGCGATTGCGATTGTCTTTTTTGCGATTGTGTGTGTTTCACTTGAATCCGGCCCTAAATTTTCCTGGCCGTTTTTGTGTCGTTCAAATGCAAGAGAGCACTTTGGATACCAATACATTCCCATTTCTTTCATAGAGAAAGATTCTACCATTCAAGGGAAAAGTTAATCACGTCTATCAAAAATTTAATTTCTCCATCACAGCTTAGCATTTTTGAATATCATTGTAGTTTATCTCATTTCGTTTTTTTGCATTGAAAAATTACCAAACAATTTAAATAATGCTCAAGAAGATCATAGTTTGAAGACACTACACTTCAACTTTAACTATCGATATGGAGGACAAGTTCCAAACCTGTTTTTTAACAATGCTCCACATGCACTTTTCGTCCACCACAGCATTCAGTTCTGGTAGTGTTAGCTTTGTTGAAATGTTGTAGTTTACGCGTGTGCGTCGAGTTTTGTTTTGTAATTGTTTTTTCGAAGCTTTTTTGGATTTTAGTTGATGTGTTAAAGCAGGTAAATGATTTTAGTATTTGTACTAAACATTACAATTTTTCTCGAAAGTTTTCTTTATTCTATTTCAAAGCGCGGGACTAAATGAGCAGCTCGCTTTGGTTCTTAGTATTCCTCCATTTTGTTTTGTTTTTTTATCAACACTGCACGTTGCCGTTCTATTTATTCTATTTTTAATTTTGTTTAAGAAAACGCTAAATTTTAGTGTTTACCGTTTTAAGTTATCATTGTAAAAAAGCTGTTCTGGTTTATGAAACATTTTTTTTTTAAAATTATTGAAAGATATAGGATACGAATTTGGAACGACAATTCAAATGCAGTCAAGTTGGCGAAATGAAACTCTCATGTTTTATTCATAACGTTTTTGCTACAGTTTTTCCTTTTTTTTTTTAAATCGGAAAGAACCTTTTTTTTTCCAATTGATAAGGAAAGAAAATATTTTGAATTCGCATTGTGTTCTAATTTTAGCTACTACATGTGCTCTTGTTTGCAATGGTTTTGGAGACATCTGTAATAAATTTGACATTTGCATCGAATGAACTGTTCAGTTTTTGCGTGTTTTCGAAAGCTTCTGTGTTCTGTGCCTAATTTAATTTTGAAAATTATAATAGCCTGCATTGTTAAGAGCCATTATTTTGAAGTTCAGACAAGGTGTGGCAGTGACCCTTTTTGATTTTTCTAATTTTTTTGTGTCAAAGAAGGTAATGCGAAGTGAACATTCTGAACTTTTTAGCCTTCCAAAAAAAATTTTTCGCTCGTTAAAAAATTCCCAAAGTTTGAGGTTTTGCAGCGCTTTTTTAGAAAAATTCTAAAAGTCTCATTTCAGTGCGCTTTCGCTCTTTACATAAACACCACCTCACGGTTATGTTTATATTTATTGGTTGGACTGTATCTAGTCATGACGACTTCATAGTTATTTTGGTTGGGGGTTGCTTTCTTCAGATAAGGGGTCGCAAAGTATGGATTTTATCCGTTTCCACGCAAGTTTAACCTGCGTTATTTCCCCCTAAAAGCCACTCCCCGAAAAAAATGTAACATATAGTATACTGAAAGTTTATGAATTTAAAAATCAGAAAAAGTATTGCTAGTCTTTTTCTTCTCTATACACACATGCATTCTTACTACATCCTTTAAGTTGTAGCAGATCTAATCTGCATACTGGACACGTTTCACGTGTGAGAAAAAGCATAAAATGAGCTTTAAAAAAATATTTTCTAGAAAACAAGCGATTCCAAGCTGCTTTTTGATGATGTTTTACACATAGCCAGGTACCATTATATATAAAAGTTTTTTCCCTAGTGATGAGCTGTTTTGAGTTAATTGCAATCAAAAAAGCACAATTTTTGTAAATTTGAAAAATATCAGGGTATTTTCCTCCTAAAAAAATTAAACCTCAAACAAATACCTCATAAAAATGCGACAAAATGTTGCTTACTATTAAACTTTAGAGTAAAGTTATAGCATGATATTTTTTTAACATAGTTTTTTTAAAACCCCAAACAGTGTTGGGACGGCCGCTAGTGCTAAATAAAAGCTTGTCTTCCTTGACTTAAAACTTCCATTAGAATTTTTTTCTATTCCCATTGAATGTCTTAAATTGACGTTCTTGACTGCTGTAACCAATTAGCCTTGTTAAACTTTCTCTAAAACTCGATATTTTTTGTGTGAAACTGACTTTGTGCTTCAAGTTTGATAAAGGATAAAAATTCTACAGGCAAAACCATACTGTATGTATTTCTCCATTGTAACCATAAATAAGCAGTAAAGACGTACCAAGTAGCACTGGCATAGTCCTCGGCCTTTCACTATTCGACCAAGTATTCGGTCTTTCGCCACTCGGTTGAGTTATCAAGAACCAATTATGTTTTTAGAAGAACTACCGACATATGTGATGAATTTTGAACTTAATGGAATAGTAGTATTGATCTCCTTGTCTATATAATAGTTTTTAAAACTAAGTTCCTGCTGAAATTTCATTACGTATTATTTAAAAAATTTTAATGTGTCAAAAATTTTACAGAAAAATTATTTTTAAAATTAAAATAAATAAAAGGTATGATTAATCAAGTTGGAATTAAATTATACCAATCTATTAAGTAGTTCTTATCTGCCAAACATAAACAATTTAAAAGCAAATAAAACAAATGTGAAGGAACACTGCAGATACGTGTTTCTGCATTATTAGAGACTTTTTTTTTCAGTGCATAAAATGTGAGCTAAGGAATGTAAAGACCTTCGAATAAGAAATCTGACTTTTGGCGGATTATTTTAAATCCACGAACTTGCATTTTGTGCATTGAAAAAGGAATTCCTTATAATGTCAAAACGCGTGTGGTGCACTTTTGTATTAATTTTAATGTCTTCGACAATATTAAATTTTTTGCAACTACTCAGTATTGGCAGAGTACTGATCAAAATTTGGCAGAGTACTCGGCATATTGGCAGAGTAGGCCGAGTAGTTTTGATTTTGTATTAGCATGAACCTAATTATGATTGAACCCAATGGTATGAACTGAAAGTTTTCATCTTAAATTCTCCAGCAACAATTATCATTACTGCCTGTTGATCTGGCAATTAAAATTTTTCTGTTACCTACGTTTAAAATCGTTGGTGGTCCCTCTTAGCATAGACCAGTGAAAATAGCTTCAGGCCACAGAGAAATTAAATTCAGTAGTTTGAACCTGTGGTCGATCGGCGTCTATTACCAGGGGTCTGTCCAGGATTTTTCGCAGGGTCCGTTTTTTGTGAAAAATCATAATTTTGCAAAAAAAATTGTTAAATCGAAATTTTAGAATTTAGAGCGGGTACAAACTGCATCATTTAAACTTAAAGTAGACTGTTTTCCTCTTCTATGTTGAGAATATCATTCTGGTGTGTTTTTCTAGTATTTGGCAGGGGGAGGCATCGCTCCCTCAAGTAGCAATATTTATCTCCATTCTACATTATGTTAAATTATACTAGAAATAGTGTTCACTCTAGAAAAAAAAAGGGCAAGGTGCTGGCTTTTGAAAGGGGCATCTTTTTTAAAAAGGGCACTATTTCAACGTGGTGTCCCCCCCCCCACCCAAGACCAATGAGGCACCACTCAAAAAGTACTGAATGCCCCCCCTACAAAAAAATTAAGAGAAATAACACTTAAAACACCTTGCAAAAACTCAAACAGTCTAGTCTGCACCATGACCCCCCCCCCCCCCCTTGATCGCCGTCACTTTAGTATTGAATATGATTTCATCCAGAAAACGCACTTGTCTTCAGAATAAAGTTAGCTCCCCCCTCCTCCCCTACACACACAAATGCCAACTAAGCTAAGCACATTTTCCACACTCCATAGGAACATTTAGCTAATACTGAAACTTGGCTTTGGGTGTTTTTCAAGACTTTTTAGGCCATAATTTTAACTACCTATAAGAGTTAAAAAAAATTCTAGGCATTTCAAAAGCCTTTGAATTTCAATTTAAGAAGAACAGTATTTAATTACTGATATCCCCTTCCTAACAAAGAAACTGCCTAGTAATGTGCATTGTGCCATTAAGTATTTTAGTAGACATCAAAATTTTGATGAGTGTAATTCTCCTTTTTTAAATATATTACACTTCAAATAGAATAATTAACTTAAAATACTGTGTGCCAGTGCTTCAAAAATGCAGTGATAGCAAGTTGCAAAACTAAAAAGACTTTATTTCAGCTTTATTTCCTAGTCTTGGAGTTCAAATTCATAACACAAATGTGTTGGCAGATGTATGCGCTCCTAAATGCAATGAATAAGCAGCTTGGGCCAAGCTAAGATTTTTTATCTCAGACAATTTTTGTGAAAATTTAATATTTCGGCATTTTAATTGTGTGATTTTTTTTAAAAGCAATTGTATAATATTTATAAAAAGAAAAGAAACAGTGCAAGATTATTTTTGTTAGAAAAAAGCACAAGTATGTCAAAAGTATGCTTTTTATTATGTCAATAAGTGTTTTAAATAATCTGTTATATGAATCGCGCGCGTATACAAAGATAATAAAAATACTTAGCAAAAAGGAAATAATTGAATGAACGCCCTGTCAATGCGATGTTTCCATTTCAAATGGCCTTTTAGAGGGGCTGGGGATGGAGGTTAAAAATCCAAGATATTTTAAAAATACCCTTGCATTTTAGCCCAGTAAGCTTTTTACTATGTTCTTCTTAGGAAACAATCAGAAAGTTAACTTTCCAGAAACAGATGTGAAAAGATTGCTACAGAATCACTAGCAATGCGCTAAATTTAGCTAAGCCTAATTTCCACGTGCAGATGAAAAACGGACATAAAGGGCTGAAATGTTAGGAAAATGTCCTATTCCCTCTCTCATTGTTGTTTCTCAGAAGATCAAGGATGGGAAGGAATGAAACAAAGCTCTCTCCCTTCCCAGAAGACCCTACTCCTTCCCACAACTAGAGATGTGTCGTTGGACTCGGATACGGATCCGCGGATACGTATCCGAGAAAAGATTGATCGATCCACAGGTCCGAGAAAAAGATCGGCAGATCCGGACAGATTTTTTTGGACGGCAACGGGTCCGCGGATCGATCCACAGGTCCGAGCAGATTTTTTGGGTGGCAACGGGTCCGAGGATCGATCCGGATCGAAGATCGGCGAAACAGATTTTTTGGATGGCAACAGGTCCGGATCGATCCGCAAGGACCAATCAGAGAGGATGTAATAAGTTTGTAGCTCTTACAGATCCGGAAGAGCCAATTGTTGGAGTCGTTACATTGTAGTAGTGGACATTGGACATGGATAACGGGTTGGAGCGGGCATGGAGGGAAAGGAACACGATGGGAGGGAGGGGAGGAAGAGGGGAGTGCGAGATAACCGCTACTAGTGTTTGCTTTCAGAAGACTCGTTTCTCTCGTTCTGGTGTGGCAAAAAGAGTATTGCCTGCGGTGCATAGCACAGAACTAAGAACTCTTTTATTATGTGGCCAACGGATGGCTTTTATTATTGTTTCTTCAAAACTCTCCGCCTCCAGCGAAGGGCGGAAGGAGAGAAGGAAATTTTTTTGCAGGAATAATTTAAAATATATTTTATTTTTACTTGAAGTATCTGCACTGATACAGGAAATTTAATTCTAAAAATTTAAGATTTGCACGTATCTGTCTTTTTGTTTTTATCCTTTTCTCACAAAGTTATTACCAGAGCGTACATTTTAGAACATCAGGGTCAATGCGAGAGAAGGTAGGCAGTAGGGAAGGAGGGGGGCTGCGTACTCCTGGGTGTGCGACTGCCTAACCACTCCTGGAGTATAATTGTTTAGAGTGTTAACAATTTTGGACTTTTTTTCTTTGGCATCACTATTTTTTCACGAAAGAGAAATAAATTATCAATCGTTCTATTAATTTACTTAAGTTTATGTTATATTAATGCATATTTAAAAATTTAATGGTGTTTATTCATCAATTAAATTTAGCATAATGCAAATTTGTTGTTTAAATGCCTTACGGAAAGCCCAAACCGGTCAGGAAAGGGTGTCAATTCCCCTCCCCCTATCCCTATAACACCCCGTTTCTGAAAACTTTGCGTGTTTACAGTTGGGCGAATGCTCTCTTTGTCCCCTGCCCCTCCCGTGAAAAATTCGAAATGACTGATCTGGGAGATCCCACATATATTTACTTATGAATTACAGCCGAACAGCCAGCTTGACTCCTGTAAACGGGAAAACTTAGGCAGGGGGGCCATAATCTCCCCAATCGGGATGGTGCTCAAGAGTGGCGTAGCGTGGGGGGGGGGCAAAGGGAGCACTCGTCCCGGGCGGCACTTTGCTAGGGGCGGTAAATTCTGTAACACTACATTTCTATTTTTGTTTTAAGACGGTGCTTTGCAAGGGATGGTGAATTTTTTTGAATTGCTTCAAAATTATATTCTTCCTATGCTAGTTTATGTTACCGTGTTGCTTTTATTTATAGGTGAAGTGTGTTTTTTATTCTGGAATCTAAAGTTTTACTGAATAATAATTATATTATTTACTGAATTGCGTAAAGCAAATATCTCAAAGATAAATACCGAAGCAGATTGAATGCAGAGCCTGATTTAAGACTCAAACTGTCAGACATTGAACCAAACTTTCAGTTTCTTTGTTCCGTCAAACAGCCACAAATATCGCATTAAGGATTTTTTCCCCAATTTAAAGTATGCTTAAAAAAATAGTTGGTTTATAAAACTTCTTGTTTATAATTTTTCTTGTAGATGTAGTTTTAACTTTTTATTAATGTTTGCACTTAATGATATTTTACAATTATATTTTTGTTTATTGCAATCAAATGCTGCAAAAAATGGAAAGCAAACATGCTGTTTTTTTATTGTTTCTTACATGTTACTATTTTCAACATCAGGGGGTTCGCGAACTTTTTTGCCTGTTCCAAGGGGTTCGCAAAGAGAAAAAGGTTGAGGAACAGCTGATCTAAAGCAATGAGGATAATATGTTAATTTAAAGGATAAAAAATATGGATTTTTCAAGAAAATAAGTTATAAAAAAGGTAAATTTTGAGTTATTTTCACTAGTTTACATAGCAAATTTCTAATTCCCTTTTAGAAAACTTATGCATTTTGTCTTGTCTACTTCCATCTTGGATATAAATGAAGACTATGCAAATCATTAAGATCTAGATTTTCTAGTAGTGTAAAAATAATTGAAAAATAAAAAATCTTCATGAAACCATACATGAGTCTAGCCTGAAGAAATTTAGGTTTGTTTATTAATTCTTCACAAAAATACAATCAACCAAAACAGACTTTTCAGAAAATTCTTCAGGGTTCTTCAATTTAAATCAGCTTATTTCAAATTTCTATTAAAATTAGATTAAAATTGATTTGAGTCGAATGATTTTTTAATTTCATTTTTATAAATTTTGCGTTTTTAGAACATATTGCTCTAAATTTAACACTGCATTATATTTAACTTCAACAGGCAAAACTACATAGATCCTTCTTTCTGTGTGTAACAGATTTTCTTATATTTTTATTCCAGAATTTAGTCAGAGATCAAAAGTTAAGAACAAAATAAATATTTAGTTTTTCTTGTATGCCATGGCTAATATAGTTTAAAAAAAATGTTTATTGTTCAATGTATTTTACATTAAAAACGCACATGATGATGGAAACCTTGTAAGCATGAAACAAAATTGTGTCTTATCTAAGCATTATAACCAGGGGCAGATACAAGATTTCATTTTAGGAGGTGGGGGGGGGGGGGAGTCACGCTCAAGGAATGTAGTCTCACGTACAACAATATTATCTTGAACTTAGGTCTCGTTAGGTGTCGACAAAAGCACAAAATCGGCCATTTAAATATTGAGTTATTAAATAAGTAATATTATAACCTGTTAAGACCAGTATCACCAGCCAACATGATACAAAAAGAAAATATTATGAAAATGTAATAAAAATTAAATGTTTTATGAACATAATACATTCAGCTATTGATTAAACATTAGCATAATACTAGACAAGACACACATCCATCTTGTATGCAGAAAAATACAATAAACTTCACTAAATAATAGTAAAATATGCGGCAAAAATGTTCTTTAAAATTTTATGAATATAATTTGGACTATTCAATTGTCGAAAAATTGGAGGCGAATGAAGACCTTTTGGAGTCTGAAACAAGAACTCTGGATATATTTCCATCGGTTTTGGTTTCATCAATTTTTTTAACTTTTCGAAAAAGAACATTGTTTTGTCTTCGGAATGCTTAATTATTTTGGTTACAGGTTGTCCTTTTTCTAACAAACATTACTTTTTTGGGCACAATTTCCGTCTGATACAATGGGCTCAGCACGAACAAAAACGAAACGGTCTAAAAATCGCAACAGAAGGTGCGGTCTCTAAATATGTCCCTCATTTCAAGAATGAGAGTTCCTTACGAAAATTCTAGCCCCTCAAAGGCATTACTATTTTGTCCACTTTTCTGTAAATAAAATCCGCGACTCCGAAAGAAACTGGACGAAATGAAAAATAATCTGATTATACGTACATTTATTGTTATGGTGTTATAATATTATATCATTCTAATACATTTTCTATTATGAATTAATCATTTAATTAAAATAGAATCAATCATTAGCTTTAGAATTTCATAAATCTATAAAAAAAATAATTACTCATTGTGCCGTGAATTTTAGATCATAATTTACTGAAAAGTAATAAAATTTTAACAATGAATAAACTATTGAGCATGATTAGACTATTATATACAATAGTAGAAAATAAACTCCATGGGGGGAAAGTCAAATGAAATGCTTGGAGATATATATACAAAACAGATTTATATAGTAAAAATATTTTATATCTGTTATATTTGAGTTTTTATTGATGTCACTCCATAGTAAAATATTTATGTACTTGGCATATTTTATGGATATGTTAATGCCATACAAGTTAAGAAAAATTACTACTTGAGTAGGGTTGTGGGTACTCGGAACAGTGCACAAGAGGCTGTAATAGGCAAGAGGGTAGAAAGCTTTAAAAGGGCCATTAATCTTCATTGGGTACTAAAAAATAGACTAGGTGAACAGCCTAGTCAGACTGTTGCTGATCATCACACTTGTATTTGTATTGCAAGAACGGATTTCACTTCATGCCAACATTTCTTTCATTAATATCAAGTAGTTTTTTTTATTAAATGTGATTTTTAATGTTTTGAAACCCCAAGCTTTAAAAACTAATTTTTAACTCAAAACTTTCAGTTTGCTGATTAAGTGGACAAAATGACATTTTTTCCGGGATGGTTTTTTTTGGGGTGGACAAAATGGGACAACCCTGCTCCCAAGAAAAAATCCTGGGTGCACCACTGAGTGAGAGTAGGGTACATCAGGGTGGCGACAGATCAGGGAGATCAGGGAAAAGTCAGGGAACTTTATTAATCAGGGAAAAGTCAGGGAAATATCAGGGAATTTTGAAAAAATAACAAAAAATCAGGGAAAATTGATTTTATGAAGAAAAAAAAATTTTTTTTGCTTTACAAAATTAAGTACTCTAATTCCCTACGCATTTTCCGCCAATTATCTGTTCAAAAAAAAAAAAAGTAAAATTAATGAGGTGCGATTATAGACTGCCGCATATTTGGGCATCTTTTTCCCTTAACGTCAAAGTATTGAATCTTACTTATTAACCACAGGATGAACTTCCTAAGATTGCTTCTGTGTTTGTTAGGTTGTTTATTTTACCTAGCTTGAAATTTCATTTTACGCTTTCAATGCTACGTAAAATAAACAACCATATAGGCAAAGAGGAAGCCTTCATTAATGCCTTAGCTCCTTTGCCTTTATTCCATTGTCTCGAAGCAATTAGCGTACTGTAATCATGATTTCAAGAAGAAATCTTTGGTTTTTGAATTAATTCTATAAAAGCTTAAAAGTTATTACTTCGTGTTTTAAATTTAATTGCTAAAATTGAACTTTCAATAAGAAAAACTTCGTTTTTTGCCGTTATACTATTTGTTGTCGTCGCAGATTGTAAAGGTTTTCTTTTCTTCAGACTTAAGTGATTCTTTAATTTTATAACCAAGTTGTATTCTTCTTTTATATATTTTGAAATTAACCGATTGCTTTTTTTTTTTTTTTTTGCATTTCAAAGTTTGTTACAAAAGCAATCTAAGATTTGTTTTCGTTACATACTGAAATCATTTGAAATAGAGTTAATTTGTGTACTTAAGTAAATATCTTTATTTTTTTATTGTTAAAATGCTGTATTCATTCATTAAAACCTATGTTCTTGATTAGAGAAAAGCTCCCTATGAATGGATGTCAAATGGTTGCATCTGTTTTGCATAAATATGTCAATTAGTTGTATAAGAATAACTACATTACTTTTATTCTTTCACTTGCAACAATTATTATACTGTTTGAAAACTTAGTTCAAAATGATTTCAATTATTTTTTAGTTGTCATCAATACACATATGTTTTTAAGAGTAATTTTAATAGCTTCTTAAAATTCTTATGCTAAGTGGTTTCTGGAAGTAAGGTTTTTTTTTAAATTTCCTATAATCTTTCTATGTAGAAAAATTTAATATGCTACTGTTTTGTAGGGTTCCCCCCTCCCCAAAAAAAAATTGACTTGATATGTTTTTTTAACCATTTTATTAAAAAAGTAGCATCTTTTTAAAATATATCTTTAGTTCAACAACTTAACACAACTTAAAACGTTTAAAATACTGCATTTTATACAAACATACAATGGATTTCAAGTAGAGCAAAGAAAGAAAACCATTATCATTGGTAACGTAAATCAGGGAAATTTGGTGAACTTAATCAGGGAAAAGTCAGGGAACTTTTTTTCACAGTTCCTGTCGCCACCCTGTACATTAGTTTTAGTTCTGTTAAAGCAATTTTGATTATTGTAAATATTCATAGACATGATTGTAAATATAAAAAATTGGTTGTTTTTTGGCTTTTATTAAATGCATTTATGAACTCTACAGATGTAGAAATGATGTTCATTTTCCAATAATGATCACAGTACCAGTAAAAATTAAAGACGTACCTAGTAGCACTTAGGCCGAGTACTCGGCCTTTCACTACTTGGCCGAGTACCGAGTTACCGAGTACTCGGCTTTTTACTACTCGGCTGAGTTACCAAGTACCAATTATGTTTTAAGAAGAATCACCGACACACATGTGATGAATTTTGAACTTATTGGAATAGTAGTATAGACCTCCTTGTCCATATAATAGTTTTTAAAACTAAAATTCCTGTTGAAACTCAATTATGCAATATATAAACAATTTTGTTTGTGTCAAAAATTTTACAAAAAAATTATTTTTAAAAATAAGTAAATAAAAGGTATGATTAATCAAGTTGGAATTAAAAAAAATTCTAGTAAAATCCCTCTAATGTGGACACTAACAGGACAATTTTTTTGTCCGCAATAGAGGTGTCCGCAGCACAGGGGTTTAATGTTATTTGCATTGGAACTGGGGAATTAAAAATTGTCAGCATAAGAGGGATGTTAGTCTTTGAGGGGTTTCACTGTATATACCAATCAAATATAGTTTTATAGTCCGCCAAACAATTTTAACACAACAAATGTGCAGGAACACTTTTCCTTTTCTTTTTTAAGCAAAGGTATTTTTATATTTTATAACTAATTTTTGTTTGTAGCAAAAATCCATTTTTAATATAAAAAATTCCATATTTTCTATTACCTTTTTTGCATATTTTTTAGAGAATAAGTTTTATTAATTTTGGGGACATTGAAGCATTATAAACTTCATTATTCTCAAAATTTAAATTTGACGTATGAATTTTAATTCTAAATGTTAGCAGAATATAATGCTTGCACTTTTTTTTAAAATAAATTTTAGTATCTGTCTTGGACAATA
Organism: Uloborus diversus; assembly: GCF_026930045.1. NCBI lineage: Eukaryota > Metazoa > Arthropoda > Arachnida > Araneae > Uloboridae > Uloborus > Uloborus diversus. The sequence goes on along the minus strand of NC_072734.1, from coordinate 29,041,871 downwards.
TTCAATTTTTTGCAACTACTCGGTATTGGCCGAGTACCGAGTAGTTACCGAGTGCTCGGTACGTCTCTAGTAAAAATATAACTTTTTGTCTTAACTCTATTGAATTTAACTTTATTTTCTCTTTTGTTCATAAAAATACTTTTTCATGTTGCTGTAACGATCTAATTAGTTTTTTTTGCAGAAAAAATGGCTGATGAAGGATCTGGTCGTGCTAGGGGTAAAGCTAGAGGAAGAGCTCGGGGACAACAAGCTGCTGGTGACCAGGCAACTAGGAGACCTGGAGGCGAACCAGTTCAAGAAAGAGCAGCTCCGGTATTGCTTTTTGCCCTAGTTCTTATTTTGAAATTTATTAAATTGTTTAATTTTATTTCTTGAATAAATTATTTTTGCCAGTTTATCAAGCTTGAGAAAATCCGCTTAAGTTTTTTAGGTGGGCCCACTGGGAACATCCTTTAGCATGTTATGACCTTTCTTTAGGTTGCTAAGCATGACTGACCTAAATTCACTCATTATTTAGGCCATAATTGAAATGGCTTAGAGATAAGAAATAAATAACAATTCAATAATAAGATAAATAAATACCTTTGTGCTGAATAGTAAAGTCAGAACAAACAACGTAAGTAGAAGCACAAATTTGAAAATTACAGCAGACACGTGTTTCGGCGTTACAGGGAACGCCTTTTTCAATGCAAAAAATAATGAGCTTATGGATGAAAAGACATCCGACAAGACAAATCCGACACAATTCAATAGTCTGGTTGTTTCTTGCTTAATTCTGACCTTTAGTTTTCTATCGTTAGTGTATGTATTTGGTAGTGAACATAATTGTATGTCAAGATAAAAGCGATATTTAGTACGGAAAAAAAAGTGAGTGAAAAAACCTATAAAAAAGTGAAAAAACTATTTTTCCAACTTTCAAGCTGCACAAATACCCCCCCCCCCTCCTTCCCCCCCCCCCCGACCTTCCCATCAGGAAATTTGCTAAGGCAATCTTTCGTTCTTGGATAGAAAGAAGTAAATTGCTGTTGGGGGGGGGGGACGCAGGAGAGTGATCATGCAATCATTAGATGTAGCTTTTGAAGCTTTTGAAATCAGACTGCATCGGCTTCTTTAACAGTCTCATTTTTATCTGCTATGCCATTCTACTGCTTAGACATTAATACCTTTTTGTAGACTATTATTTTCAACCTTTCTTATATATATATACAGTTGGCTCTGTTTAACGTCGCTCTATTTAACGATGTTCTCTTTTAACTTTCTCTGTTTAACGACGGCTTTTCACAAAATTTTTTCTATTAATATTTAAGATAGCGTAGTGTCAATATATTTGTATAATTTCATGTAAAATTTAAAAAAAACTAAATTTTAAGCTACATAAGTTTTTTTTTTTGACTTTGGGCTGTTTTCATCCTTGATTATAAAAATAAGTATATTCTGAAAGTACATAGGTTAATACAGTTCTTTTGTACATTGTGTACACTTATATAATTATAAAGCACTTACATAGTGTTTAAACTTTAATTATAACTTGCTTAAATTGGATCCCGGCTTGTGGACCCTTTTCATACGATGAAACTTTTCTTGATATGGAGGTTTATATGGAACACTACTCTGAACATTAGAGAGGAATTAAAGGAAAATAAAAATTAAAGGATAAATCATTAGAAAAGTAGCAGAGCTCTGGAAAAAAGTTTTATTTTAAATTGGCAGTTTAAAATTTCTGCTGATAAAAAAAATCTGCAAAAAAGGTTGGTACATTATTATACACTATGCATTTCTGTATAACATATTGCTGTATTTTATGCAAGATTCACGTATTTTTACGCAAGAGGCGCGAAACGTGCTTCCTGCACATGTTAATCCATTAGGAGACCTAGAATTATATTCAAAAAATAAACTTTTAAGTAAGCACTCTGAAGCACTGGCCACTAACGGTGTTTATCTTGCTGTATCATCACTGTAATACTTTTGATTTTCTTACTGTTACAATACAGCAGTCTATGTAAATTACTTTTTATCTTTTTATCCTTTGTATGCTCTCGTAAAAGTTCTTGAACCTGTGAAGTAATGGGTGCAAACCACTAATTTGAAAATAATTAGTCGCTTTTCTGATTTTTAAGTGTCTTAACTTTTTGTGCACTCTATTTCAATCTATTCTATATAGCAATTTAGTTCATGATTTCATTTTATTCAGTTTGAGTGCTAAGTTATTTCGTACATCTTGTTAGTAAAAAAATATTGAACTAATAAGTTTTCCTTGAATAAAAAAAAATCTAAACTTTTTTTTGTATAGGCTGCTGGACATCCTGGGCCTAATGGAGCTGGTGGGCGTAGAACACACAGGGGTGCACCGCGCGTCGATCCTGTGGGTCCTGAACGTGTCGAAGCGATAACGGAAGCCATGGCTGCTGCTGCAGTGAGCTCAGAGATGGGAGGTAGAGGACGCAGCCGAAGAGGCATGGATGGAGGTGATGATAATACACGTCCCGCCCATTGTCAGGACAAGAGAGGTAAATATTTTTGTAGTTAGAAAACCTATTCTGTATAATATGTAAATAGATTTTAGTAGAATTGCATGGTAAAAGCAGTTTGAAAGAGAAGTATCAGGGTCTGTATGGGTCATGGAAATCCTGGAAAGTCATAAGGGAAAAAAATGAGCAAATTTCAGACCTGGAAAAGTTATGGAAAATTATAATTTTCATTAAAAGTCATGGAAATTTATTTAAAGTCATGGAAAATTGTCCAGGAAAAGAGTAAATAGATAGAATATGCGAGAAAAGAATAAGAGGAAAAAAATAATAGCTGCAAGAGCAGTAGAAATCTTGAGTGATTCAACAGTATTGTGCATAAAAGCAATTAAAACTGGAAAGTTGATTGACACCAAACCTCAATTCGTTAATGAATCTGAATTTTGAAATCTCGTTACATCCACTTCTGTAGTAGCCACTTTTTGCTATGCGATTTTATTGCTTGGACACCACTCATTTTGAGTTTTGCTTTGTTTTCAACACTTCATATATTTTATATTCTGTAGTAGCAAACTTGAACATTCTTGATTTTTGCCTTGCCACTCAAAACGCTATTCAGTTGCATATTGCCCAACAGGGTCGTCCCAGGGAGGGAAGGAGGGTGATTTCGTGTATCGTAGATAGTCATACACACAAAATAGAGAATCATTGCAATGATTCTCTATTTTTTTCCTAGGGCATGAAAATATTACTTTTTCTAAAGCGGTTACTTCCATCTATACATAATTTGTTCAGAGTCGGTAGCGTTCCGTTGTCGGAACTTTGCGTTTCCGAAGCAATTTTCCGAGAGTGAAACATGAACTTACTGTGAACGCACCAGAATTCCAGACAGTATTTTTGAGACATCTGGGGGCAAGGTTATCCAATTTTTGCAGTACCGGACAAGATTCAACCCATCAGAGCTTCTTCATTATTTCGTCTTGTTTACTAACTCAAATGTGGTCTTTGCCTTGTCATCTGTGCTTTGCTGGAAGAAAGTGTTGCAGCAACATAGAATTAAGATTAAAATTAGTCACATACGAAGAAGCGGCAAAAAATAAGCTCTTTTAATATTTCTTAAGTGTATACTTTGATAATCAGTGCTAAATCATTCATATATTTGTCAAGATTATTTATCTAAAGCAGAGTGACAGACACAACATGCTAGTTTGGTATCAATAACAGGAGTGAATTTTTATTAGAGGGATAAGAAATATGTACAGATTGAATGGTGGCGCGATCTGGTGGAGCGAAGCAAAAACTAAGTTTAACATTGTTTCAACACTTTTCCTTGTTAAAAAGTTTTTGTTTACTTTTAAAACAGTCCCATTTGTTCACATAATGTTAATAGTCTCAACTTCATCAAAGGCTTTGTCAGGATATCTGACACTTGCTTTTCAGTCGACACCTGTTGAACATTTAGCTTTCCTTCAAGGACCTTTTCCTGTACAAAGAAATGTCTTATTTCAATGTGTTTTGTCCGTCGATGGTACTCTGGGTTGTGTGAAAGCTTTACAGCTGCACTATTGTCTACTTGAAGTGTTGGCACTTCCCTTAGGTTGACAATACCTTGGAAGAGTCTGCGGAGCCAAATCACTTCTTTGGCTGCTTCTGATGCCGCTATTATTTCAGCTTCAGTGGTTGAGGTAGCAACAACGGCTTGTCTTTGACTACGCCAAGAGATAGCTCCTCCAGCATAAATCATTACATATCCGGAAGTTGATTTGCCTGTTATAGTCCATCCTCCATAGTCTGAGTCACTATAACAACAGAAGCACAACCTTCTTAACAGTTTCACGTTATGTAATTCCATAGTTTACTGTAGCATCTAAGTAGTGAAACACTCTTTTTACTCTTACTATATCTTCTGCAGATGGGTTTTCAAGGGATCTTGACAGAAATCCTACACTGTAGGATAAATCTGGCCTGGTTCCTACCATGAGGTACATTAGAGCACCAACAGCCTGTCTGTATGGAAAATCAATCATTGTACTAGATTCTTGTAATCCAGAGTCTTTCAACATTGGTGTAGCGACAGGTTTGCAATTTTCAAATCCAAAACGCTGAAGGATTCTTGTGTATCCCTTCTGACTAACCGTAATTGAATATTCATTATTGCGATTGATCTCCAGGCCTAAAAAGCAGGACACTTCTCCTCTGAGATCTTGAATTTTTCTTTTAATTTTCGTAAGAATGTTTCAGCATCTTCTTGGTTAGTTGCTGCAACTAGGCCATCATCTACATATAAAACTATGAGCAATTTGCCCTTCTTGCTTTCCCTGATGTACAAGCATGGGTCAGCTTCGCTTGCTTTGAAGTTCAGATCTGTAAGGAACTGTCCGAAACATTTATTCCAGCAACGTGGTGATTGTTTCAAGCTGTACAAGCTACGCTTAAGTTTGAAGACTTCCTCTGTGCCGTCTTCAAACCCTTCTGGTTGCTGCATAAAAATCGTTTCTTCTAGGTTTCCATACAAAAATGCTGTTGAAACATCAAATTGTGTCAAATGCATTTTCTCTTCAGCTGCCATGCTTAGTACTGCACGTATTGTTGCCAACTTTGCTACAGGGCTAAATGTTTCGTTGTAATCAACTCCTTGACGTTGAGTGAAACCTTTCACAACGAGTCTAGCTTTATATTTGTTGATGCTTCTATCTGGATTTGTCTTCAACCTACATACCCATTTACAGGGTATTACTTTTGCTTCCTTTGGTAAATTCGTCAGCTCCCATGTGCTGTTTTCTTCAAGCAAGTGCATTTCATCATGCATTGCCTTCTTCCAGTTCCCACTATCTTTGGAATTAATTGCTTCTGCATAGGTATTTGGATTTTCATATCCATATGATTCAGCTTCCATCATGTGGTCTTCAAAGCGCTTAGGTTTTTGCAGCTGTGAGCGGTCTCTTAATTGCCTCTCAGGGATAGACTCAACCGCATCTTCTTCACTGTCAGTTTCATGATTTCCAACATCTTGCTTAGAAAATTCCTTAATTTCAACTTGTTTCTCAGGATTCTTTCCCTGGTTGAACTCTTTTCCGTCTTGCAATAGCTCTAAGTTTTCATTACAGTTACTCGCTTTCTCATGAAAGATCACATCTCTCGATAGAATCACACAATGATCTCTTTTGATATATATTCTGTAGCGTTCACAGGGGTCTGGCCAGAGGATATTTGGGTCCGTTAACGGACCCTTCACAAAAATCCTATCAACCAAAACGGACCTTTCACAAAATCCCTATCAAACAAAACGGACCTTTCACAAAATCCCGATCAACCAAAACGGACCCTTCACAAAATTCTGATAAACAGGATCGGATCTTTCACAAATTGTTTTCTGAAGGAGCAAATCTGAAAGCAAAGTAACGCATATTAAACCTATTAAACCGATAATTTTTGGAACCTTTCTTAAAGTCAAATTAGAGGGATCAGCTTATACAAAATCTGCCAATTTTGCAAAGAAAAAAAAATCGGCACTCTTGTGATGCTCCTGCAAGCGATAAATTGCTACTGCCAAATAAATATAATGCTTGTTGTTTGCTTCTTGGAAAGAAATTAACAGCTGGAAATAAGTTTGGTTTCAAATAATTTTGTTTTATCACAGCTAATTAGCAGCGGTGTTGTTGTAAACTTTTCTGAAAAGGGGTTTGGTAAGCACTTTTCTCCCCCACTAATGATTTAATAAACAATAATAATATATATCAGCGAAATGAACTTAGAACTGCAAAGGGATAGTAAGGGTGGGGAAAAAAATGTGATCGCTTCAGATAGGGTTACTATCTTTAAAATTATCGCCATTTAGCGTCTGGCGTTAAACCTTTATAATGACTTGATTAGAAAATATTCTCATTTTACCAGCTTGTCAATATTTGCGTTTCTATGGTGCGGTGCGATGTTCAACTGTTATTTTGGGAGAAAATTATATGGGTTTGATTTTTCGATGCTAACAAGGATGATTAACTTTAAATAAACTTTTACTTGCCTTTTTTTTTCTTGAGATGTCTACATTTTTAAAAATGTAATCTTTTAACATCCGATATAAGAATCGTATTTTGTTCATTTTTCAAGCTAACTTCGTTTTATTAGGATGCAAATAAATGAAAAGTCTATTTTTGTTAGAACACGCACTTCAAGTTTTTAAAGCAAAATTCCATATTCTTTTATGACTCAAAAATTAAAATGCTGAATCAATGGTTTAATTTTATTTTTGCTTTAGCTGTGTTCACAGATATTAATGATATGTTTATCATAGGACTCTAAAATGCAATTTAAAAATAATTTTATCAAAAATATTTCTTTTACAAGCCGTTTTTATACCTTTGATGCCTTCACTTTGAGAATTGCGATCTCTTTGCATCCGCTATGGGATTCCGATTTTTTGAATTTTTGATGTTTAGTACGCTTTGTTAAGAAGTAAACAAATAAAATCTATTTTTATTTTTGTTAAAATCACGGAATTTATAAGTTTTAAACGAAATTCTGTGCAACTTTAAGAGCGTCCTGGGTCAAAAAGTTAAATGCTGAACCCCCTCGTCTGAATTTTATTTATTATTTTTTTTGTTGCAATTATTTTAAATGCTGTACAGAAATATTTCTAGTATAATTTAACATAATGTAGAATGGTAGATAAATATTGCTACTTGAGTTAGCGATGCCGCCCCCCCCCCCCCCCGCTAAATACTAGAAAAACACCCCAGAATGATATTCTCAACATAAAAGAGGAAAACTCTCTACTTTAAGTTTAAATGATGTAGTTTGTGCTTGCTCTAAATTCTAAAATTTCGATTTAACAAAAAAAAAATTTTGCTTTTTTTTTTTTGCGAAATTATTTTATTTTTCACAAAAATAATTCACTTTTCACAAAATTATTTTATTTTTCACAAAAAACGGACCCTGTGAAAAATCCTGGACAGACCCCTGGTTCATCTCCATTGTAACCGACTAGATAGCCTTTGATGGCTTTCCTATCAATTTTCTTCCGTTTTTGTTTAGGAATATGAGCGTAACATGTGGATCCTATAACTCTTAGGTGTCTCAGCCGTGGTTTTCTTTTCAGCCAAAGCTCATGAGGACTTGCATCTTCTATTGAGGACTTGCCTGTCCTATTAAGTACGTAAATAGCAGAACTTACTAATTCAGCCTATATTGCGGGAGGAAAGTCTGCTTCTGAGTTTGCATACCTGAATTTTCTGGCCATTTCAACGATCGTGCGAAATTCACGCTCACTGTGACCATTTTGTTCAGGAGTGAATGGTGCTGTTAGCCGTTGGGTGATGCCTCTGGAACGTAAAATTTTTCGGATATCCTCGTTGTCGAACTCGCCACCGTTATCACTCAGAAATTCTTTTATAGAGTGTCCTAGTACTTTAGCGTGTGTAAGCATTTGTTCCAGTACCTGTTTGACTTCAGATTTCTCTTTCACAACATAGCCATATCGAAAATATGTAAAACTATCTTTGAAGAGCACAAGATACCTTTTCTTCTGAAACGACTCTTCAAAAGGTCCACAAACATCAGCCGTAATAAGCTCACCTGGCTCAGAGACCTTTTTTCTAGTGCCAAAGGATAATCTGTGTGCTTTGCGATAAACACAAGGCTCGCAAAGTTCTTTGTCTAGGTTTACACTAATGCCTAATTCTTTTTCGAGAATGCTTCTAACATGACGCTTGTCTTGGTGACCCCATCTCTCGTGATATAGCTGTAATAAGGAGCTGTCCACTTCAGCAGTATGCACTTCTATTGCCTTTTCAGGTAAGATGGGCTCAATATCTGCTTTAAATAAAGTACCATTGATGTGCCGAGATCCATAAAGCACTGCTTCTTTGTGGAGTTTTAACCAGCACTCTGTGGGGGTAGACAAAAATGTACTTTCCTGATTTCTGTCTTGTGCAGCGAGTACAGAAAATAAATTCAGACTAATTTGTGGAACGTACCACATCTTTTAGAAAAACTTCTTGACATTTTCCATTTACTGTAGTTTTTATCTTGATAGTACCTTTCCCTAATGCTTCTAATGTTTTATTTCCAGCAGCTCTAATACCGCAAGGAGTATTAAATTTCATAAAATCAATAAAGTACCTGGAACAGTTTGACATGTTTAGTTGCTCCATTGTCAATCCAGTATGCTGTTGAACTAGTCTCTGCTGCACAGGCTTCCTCACAAATGGACATCGGTGCTATGTTTGCCGATACTGGATCTTTGGATTGGTTCTTTGCAGGTTTTCCGTCAGAAATCCATTTTCTGCAGTCCTTTACCCAGTGGCTCCTGCATTTACAGTAATTGCAGAAATCTCCTTTTCTTGTTTTAAACTTACTAGGCTTTGCTGCTACTAATGCTTCCTGAACTACTTTGCTATCTTCAGCTTTTGTAAAATTTCTTTCAAACATGCATAACTGTACTGTTAATTCTTCAAAAGATTTGTTGTCATCTTTTGCTAATAGCATCCAACTAGATTGAAAAGTTTCAAACTGACTTGGCAAAATATGCAAGATTTTACAGACTAGCATTAAATCAGGCAACTTACTCTCATTTCTAGCTTTAAGGCCGTTATTTAGGTCATTTCAGAGACTTCTTAATTCTGCTATATGTGTAGAAACATCACCTTGGATCCAACTGAAAGCAAAAAACTCTGTGCATATCTTAAACAACTGGTCTTTTGAACTGGCTTCAAACTGTTGTTTTAAGGACTCCCAAGCTTCATAAGCTGTTTCTTTATCCATAATCTTCTGATATACAACATCGGTTACCGTGCTTGCGATCATAGATTTAGCGTAACTGTTCGCTTTTCGATATAAATCGCAGCGTTCTTTATACTGCTTCCTCTCTGACTCCTGTGCCGTGGCATTAATGGCTTCTGGTTTTTCCAATTTTCCATCTATAACTTCAGTTGCACCTTCATGATAATCTAGCAGATCATATTTTCCCGTTTCCACATCGGCCAATCTGCTTCACCGGAAAGAGGCTTGATCTGGCGGCTGAAATCCATTCTTCCAAGATGGCGGCGTACTGACACTGTTTTCCCGCCGAACTACGAAAAGGCAAAAAACTTCCCGCGACGATCGTTGCCTCGTAAGTAGAAAAGAAATATTGCTTCTCTTATATCATGAGCAACTTTAAAGATTTCTTACACGCAGTTGTAAGCTCGTGCGAAGACCCATAACCTGTCAAGATTATTTATCTAAAGCAGAGTGACAGACACAACATGCTAGTTTGGTGTCAATAACAGGAGTGAATTTTTATTAGAGGGATAAGAAATATGTATAGATTGAATGGTGGAGCGAAACAAAAATTAAGTTTAACATTGTTTCAACAATATTTAGTGTTAGCCGAAGCTGTACTTGTATGTTAGCAGTGAATTTCATACAATATTATAGTTTTAAATTTGTAGTTCATTTAATGTCTTAAATTTGAAAAACTTGTTTCTGCATTTAAAAAAAATGCATTTTCAACGAATATTTATGGAACACAAAATCTGTAGGTGCAGCGAATATTTATTTTTTACCCGACTGCATATGCAGCGCAAATGAGGGTAATGTGTTTATAAGTATGTATGTCTGTTCCTATTAGGCGTCCTGCAGGCTGAACGACTTGGCCAATTTTGGTAATTCTTTCATCAATTGATTTGTCTTAACCTTGGGTGTCTCACTAAACACATGACAGTAGTCGAAATTCACCATATCAACAACCAGTTGCCATATTTTGTCAGTTTGAGATCGGCGCACGTTGGGTGTTGCATGCTACCTGCGTGCGACAAATGCAGGTAGTTTTCGCTGCCTGAAATTTTTTGTTGACTAAGTCGACTAATAAGGGTCTCATTGGCCGAGTGGTCTAAGCGATTGCTTCTCCCACTTAAGGCGATGGGTCAAAACACCCTCGCTCCGGATGTACTTTCCCCTCTTTCTGATGCAAATTCATGTTGTTTATATGTATTCTGTACTGTAATAAAAAATACATTATGCGTAACAAAGGCACGACACTCAGATTGTAGTCCTTATCAAAATAAATCCGTGTAATAAGCAACAAAAGAAAGTTTATAATTAGATTTTCATCTCGCATGTTGCATTTGTTTTTGCCTTGATTCAAGGGACTGAGTTTCGCAATATGTACTTTTTGAGGGTTTTTTTTAGTTTTGCGAGAAAGGTTTGATCGACGACCTTTCCGATCTTGCATCATCATGAGTTATGCAGGCACGTTTATATAGCTGTGCTGTGGTTGACTTAAGTTGGCGCATTTTTGCCGAAGGTCAAGCACATGTAGCTTTAAGCAGAGTTAGGTCCCTAGAGGGACTAATTATCAGTAGTTTAGGCCACCCCAAGTTACTTAATAAACCTCACGATAGAAACAAACTATACCAATGAAATGACAAGGTTGCAAAATCGAAACAAAATATCCTAATGAAATGACAAGGTTGCATCTTATAATCATAATAAGTAAATCAAGGAAAATTCACTAAAAAGTGTATAATAAAAAATTAAATAAAATCTGGAAATGTCAGGGAATCCCTCGTAATTTTTGATCTGATAGGTAAACCGTTGCGTAAAAGTGTTGAAGTGCGCTAAGCCCGACTAACTAAAAGTGGGGCCCAAGGCCCACAATAATTTTGAGGCCTCCTGAAGGCTATTATTTTAAATGTGTGTATTTTTTGTATAGTTGTAATGCTATGCATAATTCTTTAAGTAATTTGGGGCACCTTAGGAAGAGGGTTGCCCAGGCCTAGTAGACCTGTGCGGTAATCGGGCCCTGGAAGTGCTGTAATTGACCCATTGCAGATAAGCGAATTTTCCTGATAGTTGAGAAGAAAATTCAAGCTCATTTTAAAGTACTAAATGTAATAAGGATACAAAAAATATTTAAAATATGCATAAATTATGAAGCTCTGATATACAGGGTCCATTATGAAAGTAACGAGCATAATGTTATTGTGACGCAATGATAGATGGCAGCACGGTAAAACCAGCTGGGAAATGTGGTGGGGCATATGCCCTTTCAATGCATACGGTCGTTCGCGGAGTTTGAGCAGTGTGAGCGGAGATACGTGCCTCCGCTTGAAGTGTGTTTTCAACTTTTGTAACATAACGCAATGGAGCGTTCGATTAAACAACGATACGCCATCAAGTTTTGCGTTAGGCTTGGAAAAAATGCAATCGAAACATTCCAGATGCTGCAAGAAGCCTTCAAGAACAATCGCATTTCAAGATCAGTCTGGGATCATTACCAACCTCAGCCTTCATCATTACCAACTTCCTGGTCCGGAGCAACATCCTGGTGATCCCTCACCCCCCCCCCCCCCTTACAGTCTCGACTTAGCTCCATGTGACTTCTTTTTGTTTCCGTGACTCAAGAGAGAGATGAAAGGAAAACATTGGGAAACCGTGGAAAACATCCAACACCATGTTACAACGTTCCTGAAAGGCATTCCCGTCGAGGAGTTTCAGGGTGCCTTTCAGAGGCGTAGGAACTTTGTAGAAGTAGGGGGAGCTGGGACACATGAGAAGTGTCTGCTATGTAAGGGGCAGAAGCAGTGGCCCCTTTAAATAATTGGTGGGGGGGGGACTTTAAATTTCTTTTCCACATATGAAATTAGCTTCGAAGCTTCCATCTCTTTTTTAACCGACTTCAAAAAGGAGGCGGTTATCAGTTCATACCGTATGTATGTTTTTTTTTGTTTGTCCACTCATAGCGTCTCACCTAGTGAACCGATTTTGATAATTCTTTTTTTAATGGATAGAGGGTGGCTCAACTTAGTTCCCATTACTTTGTTTGACCATATTTGTTCTTTAGATAAAAAGTTATGGGCAAAAAACAGTAAATTTCCCTATTAAATGATTAAAATCATATTGTAGCGAAGTTCGCTCTTTTCATCCGTGGATAACGGTGGCTCAGTGGTAGAATTCTCGTCTCCCACACGAGCAACCCGGGTTCAAATCCCGACTATGACAAAGTGAATTTTACTAAAATTTTGTTTCTACTGTTTCCCGTATTTTCTCGAATGTTCTGTTAATTTCTGTATCTTTTCAAGTTTGGAAAGTTCCAGCACTTTTTCAAGTTGTATATAAGGAGATGTAACGTTCATTCGTGGTTCTGAATAAAGATCTCGAGTTGAGACTTACGAGTATTCGCTTCAATTGGCTTTCACATTGTCTTCACTATCTTCATCTACGCGACAATATGAAACTCATTGTTATAAAAGTTTGGTGCCATATAACTGTAACATTAATAGTAATTGTAATGATAATTTTGAATAAAGGCTTTTCTAAAGCAATACAGTGATATAGAGCCGCACTTCTTACTAGGTAACTTCTTACTTTTACTGAAATATCTACATTTACACTAAAAAGAATGAAATAAAAGAATTTTGAAAAAAAAATAGAACCGACTTCAAAATTGCTCTAAAAAGTGAAAAATAATTTTATTCTTTAAACACCTTCGATAATACTTTTAAACATAATTTTTGAAGTTGGCGCAAAAACAAAAAGTAAAATCCATTGTAACCATGCTTCGTTCATATTTTTATCAAAAAATCATCCAAACTTAGGAACGAAACATTTATATCGTTACTCAAATATGCTGTCATCAATGCGTAATGCATGTGGTAATGAAGAAACTGGACCTGGTTAAATTTATACTTGTAGTTGAGTTATGGCTGTGAATGATGTTTTTGCGCCAACTTCAAAAATTATGTTTAAAAGTATTATCGAAGGTGTTTAAAGAATAAAATTATTTTTCACTTTTTAGAGCAATTTTGAAGTCGGTTCTATTTTTTTTTCAAAATTCTTTTATTATCTTGTATCAATTGTTTCTGGAGAGAATGAGGTGATAGAGCTTCTGGTTTTGAAAGATGGTCAGTCAGTACTCGATGATGAGCACGTAGAAATATAGGAGTTTTGGGGATCCTCCCCCCCCGGAAAATTTTCAGAATTCTTGTTCTAAAAACGAATTTTTAGGCGATCTTTGGTAATGTTAAGGGGAGAAAAGGTTTGAATACTTTCCCTGAAATTTTTTCGAAATTAATGTCTTAAAAACGCGATTGTATACTATATTTGTTGACTTTAGTGAAAATATGACTCGAAGGATTGTCGATCGATTTTTCGAATCGATTTACATCTCCCGCCCAATATTTTGATTTTGAAGTCTTAAACATAATTGTAGACAACCTTCAATGATGTCAGAGGAAAAGATTGTACTATTAGGGCTCTACTTTGGAAACTTTTAAACTTGAAGTCCTACTAGAGAGCGTTTTTCAATGATGTTATCAGAAAAGGTTCAGAGGTTCCTTCTCGTTAATTTTTTCGAAATTGTAGTCGCTAAAACACGCGACTGTGGTTCATATTCGTTGGCGTTAGGGGCCCAGCAATTTTTTTAAATTGAAATCCCAAAAACGGAACATTACATAACCTCCCATGTTATTGGAGGGCTAGGTATCCAGGGACTCTCTTCCGGCAATTTTCAGGGAATTGGAGCCTTGAAAACAAAATTTGAGGTGCTCTGTAATAATTTCGGAGGAAAGGGGAAGCTTCGACAGTGTAGCATTTATAAGAATTTCTTATTTTCTGAGAACTAGAAAAAGGCGAATAGATGAAACAGGAGGGCGGAGAAACAGAATGTTGGAAATGTGTTAAAATGAAGTGTTCGTTATATATTATATTGTTCAGATAAGTTTTTGTAAACGTCTTTGATAGAAACTATAAAATATTAATATAATAATATTATTGGGGGTTTTTTCTGCAATAGTAGATGAAAAGTAACAATTTTGTCATGAAAATATATCTGTAAGTGACGAAAAAAATCGTAATTTAGAAAGAAAAAAACAAGAATAACTGTAACTTCGTAAAGTATAATCTGAGGGGTCAGATAACTTAAAATGAGCTAAGTTTTTGGAAAGTTGAAATTATTTGAACAAGTACAAACAACCTTAGCAATCTTTTTTAGTTATGTCTGGAGCACCCATGCTATTCATATTTAAATGCCAAACTGACTCATCACTCCCAGCTTGCTAGACACTTAATCTTTTGTTCTAGAATTATAAAGAAATTAGCTCAAAAATCAAAAATAGGATTTTTTTTCTAATTTGTGTGGTCTTAAAAATGTATTCTAGATGATCTTTGTTAATGCTAGGGTGGAAAAGTGGCCTGGGAGCGTTTTCCTCAGCATTTTTCAAAAATGAAACTTGAAAAATTTTATATTTTTTCTCTAATTACGTTAAGGAGGTTGGTATTTTAGGGTTCTTCCTGGAAATTTTTTCAAAATTGTTGCTTTGAAAACGCAGTTTTAGACATTATTCGGAGATGTTAATTAGAGGAGAAATCCGGGGCCCCCCTCCCAGAAATTTGTCCAAAATGAACAATCTAAGAAACGCAGCTGTGTGCCATCTTTGATATCGTTATGAAGACTGGAAAATTTTCCAAATTGAAGCTCCAAAAACAATTTTATTTGACTTTTAATGATGTTAGGGGTGAGTTTTCGGGTGCTTTACCCCAGTAATTATTTGAAAGGTAAGGTCTTAAACGAAATTTAAGATTATTTTAAATTATATTGGCGAAGGTGGAGGGAGGGGAGGGGGGCTGAAACTCATTAATAAAATTTTCGAAGTTAGTTGTCAAAACGCAGTTTTAGGTGATAGTTGGCTATGTTACTGGAGAAGAGGTTCGGGATCCATCTTCAGCAATTTTCCAATAGTGAAATTTCAGAAACGCAATTTTAGATGACTAGTTGACCCACGCGAAGTATTAGAGTTCAAAGGAAGAATTTTCTGATTTCAATGCAACCTCGAGATGCTATAGACCAAAGCAATGCGTAGTAAAGCAGCAAAATAAATTGAAATTTATCCTTCTGCAAAGTCAAACTTCGATTTACCCTCTTAAAATCGATGTTTTGTTTCTTGATTTTAACAACAGATATACAGCTTAGAATTTTGCATATTAGTGGAAACAAAAACCCATTAAAACGATACTTTTCGGCCCAGATTTGAACTCCCACCCTTTCCCTCATTAGCACGCTGCTTTATCCAACCAAGCCAATGTGTCTTCGCTCTCAGCTGCTATTCATTTCCAAAATTATTTGAGTGGTTTGGTTTTTTCATAATGAAATTTTCAATTTCTAGTCTTATATTTTTATTTGTTTAAAATACAAGCGTTTGAGGCTTCCGTCAAAAAAAAAAAAAAAAAAATAACATTTTGAATTTTTTGGTAGTTCAGACTTATCTTAGTTTTTACACTTTCTTTTGTTTTAGATGTCATGTCTCCAGAACATCGCTATAAAATTTTTGTTTAATTTCGCCTTTTGTATTTAAACACTTAGAACTAGCACACTAGCAGTGGTGTGACTAGTCATGACATTTTTAAATCTCGCCTTACTTTGTTTCAACTTTTTCTCTAATTAAAATGTATTTTGGTGGCACATATATTTTTCTCTACTTAATCACTATTTTCATGATGATATTTTTACACAAAAAAAAAAGAAAGAAAAAAAAAAAAATTTTAAAATACCGGCAGCCCCTATGAAGTTATGTTTATTTACGTATTCATTTTTTACTTGACTGACGCTTATCATAGATTTGTACTAAACAGTGAATACTTTCTTTTCGTTAAAATATGCTCGAAACGTACGTTTCAGCGCTCCTCAGAGGTAAATCATGATGCATAACCTTCCTTGGATGTTCCTAAATAATATTCAGAGATTGCATTTTGTTTCAAATTTTGCAGAAAAATTCTTTTTGACACTTTTATTCTATTTGTTCATTTATCATTTCT
This sequence comes from Uloborus diversus, assembly GCF_026930045.1. NCBI lineage: Eukaryota > Metazoa > Arthropoda > Arachnida > Araneae > Uloboridae > Uloborus > Uloborus diversus. The sequence continues at coordinate 29,025,618 of NC_072734.1, read as the reverse complement.
ATTACATGTTCTTAAGATCGTAAAGGTTTCCTTTCTGCTTTTTTTTTTCATTGCCAATATGAAATTGGTGACGTCATTTCAGAAAAACAGGGTGGGGGGTAGCAAAGCCCTTCTTGGTGATGGCTCTGGTGCCCCCCCTCCCCCCAAATGTTCGGTTATGCTACGCCTCTGACTGGTACAAATTTTCGCAGGCCGCGGAGTAGAGTCCACTTTCCCGCATTTCGGCAATCAAGAGTGTCTAAACAGTGAAAAAAAAAGTGAAGGTGAATTCAAGTGCACTGACCACTCCATCTGCACTGCATTTGTTGTTCATTGGGTAGAAATTCCGAAATTCCCAAAAAAGGCAGATCACATTTTTGAAATCAGGTTTGGGGCAAAAAGCACTGCTGCTTTTTGCCACTGTACGGCAAAAAGCAGCAGTGCAAGAATTTTTCCGGGGGGGCTAAGCCGGTCTGAAATATTCCTGGGGGAGCTCAAGCTCCCCCGGTTCCGACGCCTATGGTGCCTTTCAGGCATGGCAAACACGTCTCTGCAAGTGTATTGATGCAGGAGAAATGTATTTTGAAGAATATTGAACATTTGTACAAATTATAATTAATAAATATATTTTGCCAGTGAATGCTCATTACTTTCATAATGGACCCTGTAATATTACATTTTATTTTGCGTCTTTTCGAAAAAATCAAGCCATGCATTACCAGTATTTTTTGCAAAGTACGTGTGGTCTTAATAGTATTTTAATAGCCTTCATTCTTACGTTTTATAGGTTAAAACTTGTTCTTTCGGAAACATGCCAACATTGAAAGTGACTTTGTCAAAAATTGCTTAGTTTGTTTGAAATTTCAGTCCTTACGCATCCTTCAAACCTTTGCATAATTTCAATGGTTGGTAGTTATTTTAATTCTGGATTAGAATGACTTTATTTATTTTTTGTAAAAATGCTAAATTGTAAAAAAAAATGAGCATTTAATTTTTTTAATTCTTCATCTGCTTTTAAAGCTAAGAATTAAAAAAAAATCTTTTTAAAACAAAAATTAAAGTCGGTGTAATTTTCAGTATTCTTAATGTATATAAGAATACAAATTTAATTTGAACAGGGTTGCGACAGATCAGGGAACTTGAGTAACCAGGGAAAAGTCAGGGAATTTAAAAAAAAATAACAAATCAGGAAAGATTTATTTTATGAATTTTTTTTTTTTCTTTACAAAATTAAGTAATCTTAATTCCCCACTAAGTAATCTTAATTCCCCTTGCATTTTAGGTCAAAAAAAAGCAGTAAAATTAATGAGGGTGCGACTATACACTGCCCAGGCCGAGGAGTCGGTCACCTTTCTCACCTTTAGTCACCTTTTGAAAATTTGGTTACTTTTAGTCACCTTTTGCAACTTTTGTCACCTTTCTTGAAATGTCCTAGGATTATTTTTTTAATAATTAAACCTTGAAAAGTATCTGAATGATAGCTTTAACAGTGAAATTAATTAAAAAAGTAGCATTAAAATATGCCCCCCCCCCCCCCACCTTGTTTAAGAAAAATAGCTATGCTACCGGAAAATCCAGGAATTTTTTTTTATTGCTTGCAATTGCACCCTATGAGCAGAACCAGTCTTTCTATCCCCCTTCGACTGTTCGACTGTCAGACGCATTTTCTGCAAGTCTCGTCTAAACGCCATTTTGTTTCCTATCGTGTTTCTGGCCATAGTGTTGTTCAACTAAAGTTCAGTTGTGCAATTTGTTTCTACACACTTTGTTGAGTGAGCGGCCATCGAATGCAAGTTGTCTTCTGCGTTTATCAAATGACGTCATCTGAAGTCTCTGAATCTCACGCTCATCTCTAGCCAGGGGTGTTACTTGCTTGTTTTACTTTTACTGATTTCGAAAGTCGCGACTTTCCTTTTTTGGTGTGCCTCAGAGAATCTCGGATTTTTTTAAAATTTGGTTTCAATGCTTTATATGGTTAGTTCCAGTAAAGATAAAAGCTTTTAGAAGCAGATGCTAGCTAAAAGCTTTATTTTATGTAACGGCGAGATTGATTTTATTAAAGTACGGTTTTAACATGGTTTGGTAATGTAATGATTTGGTTCTTCCACATTCATTTTAAAAAGCTGCTGATTTTATAATCCAGAGATTTTATAAGTAGTGGTTAGTGATTATTTATTTATTGAATTGGAACAAAAAAACTGCTGTAAACCTATTTGAAACAAAATGCTGCAGTATTGAAATGCTTTTTTTGGCTGTTTTTGAGTGAGTTAAGAGTAGGGGAATTTAAGAGTCTTTCTCGAAACATTTTCGAAATTAGTCTTAAAACTTTGGGGTTGTCTTTGGAGATGTGGGGAGGGGAGTTTCTCTTTCAATAAAAAAAAAATCTTAAACACAAATTTACACTGCCTTTAATAAACACGGGGGGGGGGGGGTGTATTCCGCCGCCCAGCCCAAAATATTTCAGTTTCTGAAATTTTAAGAGCTTTGTTTTGGACTCTCTTTGGATGATTTAAAGGGGAAGGGAGTAGGAAGCTTTTCAAAAAGCTTCCGAAAATTAAAGTTTTAAAACTTGTAGGCGGTTATAAGTCATGTATATAGATAAGGGCAGTACTGTTTCAAGAAAAAAAAGAATTAGAAACTGAAGCCTTAAAACTCAAATTTAGGATATTTAGTGAATTCGGAAGAAGGGATTCGGGAATTCTCTTCTGAAAATTTTTCGATGCTAAAATACTTAAGGCTATATTAGGGGGATGTGATTTGGGGGCCCTCCCTGGGGTGAGGATTCAGTTCCCCTATTGCTTTTTTGATCAAATGAATATTGGAAAGTGTACCTCGTTTAAAAAAATGTATCTACTTCATTGAAGTGGTGTTTTTTGTGGCTAATTTCGCTGCCTGCTATCTTATAAAAATTCTTTTTGAAATGAAGACTGGGGGGAAGGGAGGGGGCTATGGTGCCAGTTTATCATTGTCGCCCATACCCTTCCCATCATCGTCTAAATTGTGACTTTGAAACTTCAGTTTCGAAATATTGACAAAGGAGTTCCTGAACTCCATCCCTTCCATAATGCATTCAAAAAGCATATAAACGTTATGAAAGATTACAATTTCTTTCTTAAAGCTTCAGTTTCGAGGAGAGTCCAGAGCTCCCCTTTCTCTAATATTTTTGAAGGTCTCCCAATATTGTGATTTTGCGACTATCAGTTTGAAAAAAAATGGATGTTAGAGAATCCCTGAACCTCTCCTTTCCCTGAACGTTACCAAAATGACCTAACATTGCATTTTTTGCAAATCCAACATTTCATTCTGGAATTTCTGAAGCTATAATTTATATGAATTTGAAAATGGTAAACAAGTACATTTGAATCGGAAGATTCATTCACACGGATTTGTTTTTTTAAAAAGAATTTCTGATTTAGAAAGAAATGCGAATTTAAAGAATATGGCTTTATTTTAAAGAACCAAAATACTGTGAAGTTACATGGAAAATTAAATGCTCTGTTGACACTAAAACGCGACTTTTGGAGCAAATTTATTGAAACTTAGTAATGATTCATTCAACACTTGTCCCAATCATTATCATTCTGCCTGTTTATAAAAAAAATGTTAGACATTTAAGCATTATTATATTCCATTCACTATTTTTATTTAATATAAATTTACTTGGTAAAGACAAAAATAGTTTAATTTTCCTATTTGTTATCTACTTATAACAAGGTATGAACATTTGTATGAAGTCATGGAATTGTTTTATCCAAATTTAGTATGAACCCTGAAGTATAAATGGTAATGTGTCTTTGGGTACAAAGGTATGCCATTTTGGTTTGTCAAACCAGTAACATTGACAGGACCACAGTTTCACAACATTATAAAAATCTGAAACGAAACAGAAAAAAAAAATTGTTAATATTTTTTCAACTTGGATCCAACTAAAATCGAAAAAAATGATGGGGCCATTCCACCGTCACGTGCGGGACAAAAATACGCTTAAATTTCATTAACATTTCTTCAATATTTTAATCTACATTTGATACAAAGATACTCCTGACACTTATATTTTTATTAAGCAATTTTGTTATTTAAAATAAAATTTATTTACATGCGTCACGCGCGGGACATCCAAAGTCAACCTCTGGTAACTTGCTTATGAATAATCTAATATTTTTGCTCTATTAATACAGCTATGACGAAACAAATTGTAGATTTTAAAAGCAATGGCTCCTGTGTAAAGGAAACATTTACATGGGTCTGTCCAGGATTTTTCACAGGGTCCGTTTTTTGTGAAAGATCAAACAATTTCACAAAAAAAAAAAAAATTTTTTTTTGTAAAAAACGAAATTTTAGAATTTAGAGATGGCACAAACTGCATCAATTAAACTTAAAGTTGAGTGTTTTCCTCTTCTATGGCGAGAAAATCATTCTGGATTTTTTTTCTGATATTTGGCGGGGGGGGGGGGGGGGGAGAGCATCGCTCTTTCAAGTATCAATATTTATCTACCATTCTGCATTATGTTAAATTTTATACTAGATATATTTCTGTACAATATTTAAAATAATTGTAACAAAAATATAAATAAATAAAACAAAATTCAGAATAGGGTTCAGCATTCAACTTTTTGACCCAAGACACTCTTAAAAAGCATAGAATTTCATTTAAAACTAAACTTTCGTTAAATGCAAAGAGATCGCAATTCTCAAAGTGAAGGCATCAAAAGTATAAAAACGGCTTGTAAAAGAAATATTTTTGATAAAATAATTTTAAAATTGCATTTTAGAGTCCTATGATAACATATCATTAATATATGTGGAAACAGTTGACCCCCCCCCCCCCCAAAAAAAAATAATAATAAAATAAAATAAACCATCTATTCAGCATTTTAATTTTTGACTCATAACAGAAAATGGAATTTTGCTTTAAAAACTTGAAATGAGAGTTCTAACAGAAATAAAGAGACTTTTCATTTACAGTAAAACTTTGATAACTCGAAGTTGCAGGGAACGCGAAAAAAATTCGAGTTATCGAAAATTCGACTAATCGAAAACAAAACCAAAACTATAGAAGAAAAAGAAAATGATATCACTGAAACTCAAAAAATTTATAACATGCTCAAAAAAGTGATAAAACAATGTACCAGTGATACTATATACATACATGACATAATTAACATATAATTGTAAAAATTAAAGAATTTATGTAGGTTGAAAAACAAATTTAAATTTGTATGCATAATGAACAACTTTTTAACTTACCAAAAAAGACATAGGTATCATTTTTTTAAAAAATCTGCAATCAAACATTGCTTTTGCGCGGATATTTGTTCTTTCACTAAATAATCTTCGGATACTTTTAATGCGTCAAAGAGAGTCTGGAACATTCGGACGCGATTCTACAAAAACGCGCAATATATCTGCTGCTTGTTTTGCATCTTGAATCGAAGGTAATTTTATCACTGGCTCAAATACTTCTACCTCTTCATCACCAGAATCTTTTTCGCTTTTTTCCTTTATGCTTGATAAAATTTCTTCATCTGTCGGGTATTCAGTCACTAAAACTGCATCATCAACTGACACAAAATCCATAAAATCTCTGTCGGTAGGAATGTTCATTTTATTTTGTAAAACGCTCCACTCACTTTGAAAATTTATATCGTCCATATTTTCGTCTTCGTATTCATTATCTAGCTCCAAACAAGATGTATCTTTTACAAAACCAGCCTTTTTAAAACAGTTAACAATTGTCTGTTGTGTAACATCACTCCATGCTTTCCGCAGTTCCCGGAGACTGTCGAGCAGAGTAATGCAAGGAACCGAATTCTCTTCCAGACACTGTAGAATTTTAAATACAACACGTTTTCTGTAGTGAACCTTTAAATTTTTTATGATGCCCTGATCCATAGGCTGCATGATAAAAGTTGTGTTCGGAGGAAGAAATTCCAATTTAATTGCAGTTACGTTATTTGCCGCTGCCCTGGGATGTGCAGGGCAATTATCAATAAATATTACAATTTTTCTTCCAGCTGAGATAAATTTATTATCTAATTAATTAAGCCAAGAATTGAACACCTGAAGACATCCAGGCTTTACTATTGCTTGTGTAATCGACTAGCAAAGACTTGACGCTGTTAAGTCTCGGCTTCTTAGCCTTACCGATAACAAGCAAAGGCAGCTTCTCCGTGCCTGACATATTGCTTGTTACCATAACAGTTATGCGTTCTTTGCTCCGCTTTCCACCCGAACATGTGTCACCTTTTATAGTAAAAGTTTTGTCAGGAAGACATTTGAAAAAAAGTCCCATCTCATCTGCATTAAAAATATCATTTTCATTGTACTCCATTAGAATAGTTTTTAATACATACTTCTTTCCATTCTTTGCAAATTTTTTCATCCACTACTGCGCTTTCGCCACAAATGGTTCGGTACACAATGTTGTGTCAAGTTTTAAATTTGTCTAGCCAACCTGCGCTAGCTTCAAAATTTGAAATGCCGATATTTTTTGTGAAAGTTTCTGCTTTTTCACGTATGATTGGTCCAGATAACGGAACATTTTTCTCTCTTGCTACTAGCATCCACTTTACTAAGGCCTCTTCAAGCTCTGGATACCTTCCATCCTTAAGGCGTTTTCTTTTTGCATTAAATTTTTCTTCAGCAACTGCTTGGAGGTAGACATTTCGGTTTTTTTAATTGTTGAAAGCGTACTTGGAGGCACACCAAACTTCAATGCAATGTCCTTCTTTTTTGCTATGCCTAAATCGACTTCTTTGATCAGCTCAACTTTTTCTTACAAATTTAAAATTTTAAGTTTTCTCTTAGCCATTTTTTTAAGGTCTAAACTTTGAGGGATAAGCGAGACAGCCCCTCAATCACAGGCTTTCTTTAACACATAAAGAAACACAGCAAATTTAGAACGACCTTACAGCTTTGTAGAACAAAACGCCAATTCGAGAAAGAATCCCTTCTGTCGAGACAACAGTCCCCGCCTGACCTTTTTTCCCCAAAAGTGGATATTTCAGTCCTAAATGTACCGCCCCCCCCCCCTTTCTCTATTTTTTTCTGTCCCATCAGAGCTTTGGTTTCCCCCTGTGCAGGTTTTTCTTTTTGAGAAAAAAAATGAAGCAAACAATACCTTTAGGAAAAAAAGATAAAACATTTACAAGGTTACTTACAAAATATCGAATTCCTATTTATTAGATCTACTTGGTCTAGCCCTTTCCGGCGCGGTGATCACAAAAAAGGACACCAATTTTAAAAATTTCTTTAAAAAAAGTTTTTTCTTTAAAACTCCAAAAATCGCTGCATTAGTTGCTTCTATTTCTCTTTAATGCACACAGATGGCAGCACTATTAAATATGACTCTTTTTGTTGGCTTAATTTCTTATTTAAAATAAATCGATTTTCAAGCTCAAATACAATATTTTTTTCAAGATTTTAAAATTTACACCATAAACTAAATTAGTCAACCATTTTCCCTCAGGAATCCTGAGCTAATCAATCATAATTTTGCAAAAGATTAGAGTTCATTTTTGAATGCATAAACAAAGTTTCTTTCCAGGTGTCCCCAAATGTGGACACCGCCCGTCTAGAGCATTGATCTCACTATTGTGGGTGAAAGATGTAATTTGATACATTTCAGAAAAGGAGGACCAAACGAATAGTTTACAATGGGCTTTTGTATATTTATTTTGGGTTCTTGACCCAGAACAGGTGAATTTGAAGGTCCATGACTGCACACATTTGAGATCTGCTTTTCCTACCAGACAGTTGTATACTTTTTTTATTATCAACTTTGATATTATTTTTTCTGTAAATGGTATTATACAGTCGTATTTTTTCATTTAATATTTTATAGCACAAAAGGAATGCACATAAAGCAAGAACAATGTGCCAAAAATATTTTTAACATTTTAAGTTGCTTATTTAGATAATTTTATATAATCTATATGAACTTTCTTGAATTTTACTTCATCTTTATCTTGGAATTTTTATAGTAAAAATATTGAATTTTGTGTTCTAAATATTTTTAATGGCATAAATTATTGAAATAATTAGTAAAAATGCTTAAGAGCTTAAAATATTTGAAATTACTCCAATTGTCATACGAGGTAAACATAACCACTTCAGAAAACAATTTCTGCTCTAGGAGGGCGGTGGTCACAAACGGGGACACCACCCCCAGCTGGAGGGGGTGAATTTAAAAAATTTTTGACTGTAAAATCTATGTCCAGATAACCAATTTATCCCATCCATTGTGTTTTTTAATTATATTTCTAAAATTTTAATGACCCGTGCCTGTAAGGGCTAGACGCCTTTTGATGCAATGCAGTGGCGCGAGCTTTTTTCTTTTTGTTTATACTAGAAGAAAAAAAACGATTTCGACTTATAGAGTTACATTAGCATGGAAAATTTGACAAGGTCAGGGGGAAAAATTCGGCTCATCGAATATTTCGACTCGACGAAATTCGGTTTATCGAAAATAATTAACATGCATTCTTCATTCAGTTGGACGGGAATTAATAACCACTTCGGCTTGTCGAAGTTTTTGACTCGTCGAAGTTTTACTGTATTTGAATCCTAATAAAGCGAAGTTAGCTTGAAAAAAGAACAAAATATGATTCTCATATCGGATGTTAAAAGATTGCATTTTTCAAAATGTAGATATCTAAAGGAAAAAAAAACGGTAATTAAAAGAGTTTATTTAAAGTTAATCATCCTTGTTAGCATCGAAAAATCGAAATCTATATAATTTTCTCCCAAAATAACAAACATTGCACCGCACCATAAAAACACAAATATTGACAAGCTGTAAAAACGCAAATATTGGCAAGCCAATATTGACAAGCCGACAAAATGACCAGAATATTTTCTAATCAAGTCATTATAAAGGTTCAACGCCAGACGCTAAGTGGTGATAGTTATGAAGTTGGTAACCCTATTTGAAGCGATCATATTTTTTCCTCACCCTTACTATCCCTTTGCAGTTCTTTCATTTCGCAGATATATATTATATATTATTGTTTATTAAATCATGAGCGGGGGGGGGGGGAGAGAAGTGCTTACCAATGCCTTTTCAGAAAAGTTAAGAACAACATCGCTGCTAATTAACTGTGATAAAACAACCATTATATTTATTTGGCAGTAGCAATTATTTATCGCTTGTGGCAATTATTTATCGGCAAATATTTATCGCTTGCACGGCAATTATTTATCACTTGCACGACACAAGAGTGCTGATTTTTTCTTTTTTTTTTTTTTTTTCAAAATTAGCCGATTTTGTATAAGCTGATCCCTCTAATTTGACTTAAAAAAGGTTCCAAAAATGATCGGTTTATACACAGAAATATGCATTATTTTGCTTTCAAATTTGCTCTTTCAATAAACAATTTGTGACATCCCATCTTGTTTATCAGAATTTTGTGAAGGGTCTGTTTTGTTTGATCGGGATTTTGTGAAAGGTCTGTTTTGGTTGATCGGATTCTTGTGAAGGGTCCGTTAACGGACCCAAATATCCTCTGGCCAGACCCCTGATTTATCATTAGTTTAGAAATAATTATTTAAACCATTGAAAAAAATATGTATATGCCCATTGCATTAAAAATGGTCATTTTGTCCTGCACGTGACGGTTCCTATATTTCATAAAAAAATTTTTGAAGAAAGTTTTTGCTTAAGAAGTCACCCATGCGTTTGTGATTTCTTTAGCAACAAAGTTTTGTTCATCATTCTTTTAAATTATTATTTATGAAATATATGAAGTGTCACATGCGGGACAAAATTAGTTTTCCATGGAATGGCCCGATAGAATTTTAAGTGTTCGTTTGTTGGTGTTGAAACTTCCTGGGGTACTGGAGGACTGTGACACGTTGAACACGTTTTAGAATCTCTCTCAACGATACCTGGAATTTCCCGACCAACGTTCCTAGGTACAACAGTCCATGGGTACAGCAGTTTCCTCTGTATTAAAAGAATATCGAAATAGATCAAAGGTATCCTGATTTGAATTGCATAGCTGCCAAGTGCTCTGTTTTTCCCGGACTTTGCTTGTACACTTTTCGATTTTTGAGGAAAAAGAAGAAATTTCCCTATCCTCGAAGGCAGGAATTGTGCGCAAACTCAACAAAAGAGAAGACAATTTGATGCTTTGGAAGCTTAGTGTCAGGATAAACACTGAGGGGGAGCGCCGATTGGAGATCGTCGTTTTTTCATCGAGCATTTCAGCTACGTGTAAAACGTAGCCGCCATGTTTGGTCATTCACAAGATGGAAGTTAGCAGACGATACTTAAGCGCCTTCGTTTTCAAAGACAAAGTAGAATTGGGTGTTTCTTTTAACTGCAAACTAATGAAAATAAGCAAAATGTGCTGCAAAATGTTTTTTTTTTTGGTTATTTTAAATAATTTTATTGAGAAATATGAAAACAGTTATACCATTTAAAATTTCATTTTATCCTTATTGCTTTGGACACGAATGTGCTAAAAATTCGCAATTAAATTGTAGTTTCATGGGAATTTTTTATTTTTGAATTATTTTCATGCTATAAATTCAAAATTTTATATCTGAATTTTTGACTTAGTCGCCATATTTGGTCATTTGCGAGATTTTAGTACACAAGACTCTTAAGTGGCCAAGTTTTCATAATTGGAATTAGTTGTTTATTGGAATGCAAACTTTTGAAAATAATGCAAAATAGGCTTTTTTTTCGGAAAATTCAAAATTTTTTTCTTGAAAAATGCAAAATTTTTTCTTCAGAATATTATTCTATCCTCATTGGGGTTTAGACTCTAATGTGCTAAAAACTCGTTATTTCGTCTAAATTTTAGTTTTTTTAAGGCTCATTAATTATTTATAATTACTTTTAATGCAACAAACACAAAAATCTATTGTCTTGACTTTTTCGCGTTGTTGCCATGTTTTGTCATTTGCAACATGAAGTAGACAAGACTATTAATAGCCTAAGTTCCCGAAAACAGAATTAGTTGTTTGTCTCAATACAAACTATTAAAAATAACAGAAGGCAAAAAGTTATGTTTTTTTTTAAATAATTTTCTTGAAGGGGAAATTTTATCTATTTGATTCTTATTGCCTTGTAGGCTTTGCTATAAACTGAAACTATTTCATCTAAATTGAAGGTTCCTGCTGACTTCTCATTCATTTATTTATTTTTTTATTTTTTTAAATAAATCAGAAACCTATTTTAACTTCCATGTGCAAAAAAAGTATTGAATATCTCTCTTTAAATCCTATTCATCTATTTTTTTTTAAGGGAAGTTGTAAAAACTGCCTCCCCCACTCCAGTTTATATTTCAAAACTTAATGACATTGGTGGCCACTAAGTTTTTGGAGTCGAGTGCCACTGGCCACTTTCAAAATTTCAGAGTCTTGACCTTTACTATGAAGTTGCTTTACTTCCAAGTATAAGAAATAATTGTTTTTTTTTAAATCTTTAATATGTTCTTATGCATGTAGGATATGTATAAAAGCATATTTTTTAAAAAGGATTGCAGTTTTATTAAATCAAACAGTAATCATGTTTTTTTTAAACTTTTCAATATGTATCTATGTAATGTTGCTTTTTTAATGTAAAATAATTTTGTTTTAAACTTGGTTGTAGTTTTGTTGAAAATCTAACATGAAAATTTAGAAAAGCATTTTATAAGTGCTTAGAATTTATGGAAATTTATGTTACAGAAGGAAGGTTTAGCGCAGCCCACGATTTCATGCTCCTATTTTAGCCTTCAGTGCTCCTATTTTTTTCCTTAAGTGCTCCTATTTTTTGTATCTTGAGGTTGGCAGCTATGGAATTGATTTCATATTTATTTTAAAGGAATTCAGGAAAGATTTAGTGTAGAATATTGTAATTTTGTAGATATATTCAATACTCTTATTTTTCAGGATCATCTGGTACTGGAATAGCGCTCTACGCTAACTTTTTTGAAGTGTTGTCGAAACCTACTTGGTGTGTCTTTCAGTACCATTGTGAGTTTTCTCCCGTAGTAGAGAGCTCGCGCATGAGAAGGTCATTTATGCGAGAACATAAAGAAAAGTTCGGAGACTGTTACATTTTCGATGGCATGTCTGATCTCAAAACTGTAACACAGCTTGGTGAGGTAAGTAAAATCTCAAATTGGTTTTTGTTAACATAAGTGTTCCCATTGAAACAATTAACTATAGTAAGGAGTAAGTTAATATCCCTCAGCCAGGGCTACTTAAGGCACACTGCAGTTTTGTCCTTGTCAATGACTTAAGATTTGTCGGTCTTCATCAGCAGGAGTAGGAGTTGTCCTAATATTCTTAAAATTTTCATTATTTTATTCCATACTCTAACGGAAAATAAAGATCAACCTAAAAATGCAACTTTTCATGGTTATACGCCTATATTTTAGGATAAAATGATCTTGCTAGACCCTGAAACCCTTTTAAAAGCCTCATACAATTAAAAATAAATGCCAAGTATTTTATTTAGTAACAAATAAGAGAAACTGGCAACAGTTAAAAATTTTAAATCATTGCATTTAATTTCCTTGTTGGCCAGCAATGAATTCGGTTAGTGTCAAATTCTATAACATTAAAGTTCCAAACCCATTCTATCAGACGTAGAAAAAAACTATTTTGGTACTACATTTTTAAATATTTTTTTCCACTGCAAAAATCGCAAACTCCTTTCTGAGGTTTCAATCTAATATCTTCGTTAATGTCATCCAAAGACGCAACCTAGCTAAGAACACTCTCGTTCAACTCTCCTTTCAAAATTTTTTTTTTTAAATCAGTCCATCCCTTTAGTCATCCCTCAAATTCATTGGAAGATTTCCCTTTAAATTCAAACCCAGATTCAAATCGTAAGCTGAAATATTTCTACTTCGTTGTGTGCCGAATTCATTATGTGCCTTCATTATGGGTTAAAAAATGAAAGATTGAATGCATTCTATTGTAGTTTTCAAGATTGAATTTGAAATGTTTAGTCACCCACTACAAAAATCAAGCTTATAAATAGAATTTACGTTGTCCTAAAACTCCTAAAAATTTTTAAATTGCCACTCGGACTCCTGCATCAGTTATTTTTGAATAATTGATTTTTTGCATTAGCACGTTTTGTCAACTATTCTACATTTTGCATACTTTATCTACAAGTAACTGTTCAGATAAGTTAATTTTGCTTTGCATTATTCTCTTAAGTTACAAGCTATTTTCAAGCAATTGTGCAAGTACACCCCCAGTAAAATATGACATGTTTCTGTTAAGGTTTTTGACTGACCCCTGTAGTCTCCTTGTAATATAATGTTTAGTAAAAATTTTAGATTATCCATTTTATTAAAATTTACAATTGGCTATTTGTTACTGGGTTCTCTGGGAACCGGATATTAATCGTTGATAATACATAATGTATAAAATTCTAATTTACTATATCCCAGACTTGCCAACTTTTACAAATTATCTGTAAAATTTACGGATGTCGCATAATATGCTCCTAATTAAACTATTCGTAAATACTATACGGTGCATCATATAACATCAGCATTTGTTTCATAAAAGTTTGCACAATACAGTAAGTTGATATGTAGTTTGATGCATTACAAATTGGACTTGAGCTTCTAAAAAATTAATTTTTACTCCCAACTTGACTTTTGAGAGGTTGAAAAAGGAAATATCTTTTCAAAGAAGGGAAACATTCAGGTTATTACACTTTTAAGATAACTATTGAGAAAACTATATGAATATTCATTTTCATATTTGAATTTTTCCCCCATGAACTAAAATTCAATGTAATGTTAAAATTGGGGGGCTCTGTGGTAGACCAAATCTAAAAGTTCATGCCAGTTCATTTCAAGCATAGTCATGGTTACTTACTACTCATTTGACCACCACCAGAAAGAGAATACCATATTTAACTAAATAGAATCTGAAAAATATCATTATTTCTTAAGTTCAAAAATTCATAATTCGAGCCCATTGAGATCCCAACTTGAAATTTTGCACAAATAAAGATAAAATATAAATATTTGGTAATAAAAAAAATCATTGTTTTCTTAGAAATTTTAAATTTAAATTTTTAAAAATGAAAATTTTTGCAAAATAAGTCATGTTGCATATTGTATTAAATAGCAACTAATGTTCTTTAAAATCTTTTTATCAATATTTGGTTACCTATGCATGCATTTAACTAATCAGATTTCTAAAGAGCGTAATTTCACCCAAATATCAGACAAGGCACTAGGAACAATTTCCTTGGCTTGGCCGCAGCTCATTTCTCTATGGTCAAGTAAGCTTGCAGTCGAGTATAGAGGGGACAATTTAAATTTTTTAGTTGTCCTTGTACATAAATTCTGCTTTTTCTTTATTTTCGATCAGAGATGTCATGAACATTTAGTAGCTTTAATTTACGAAACAAATGCATAAAATATGAAATTATTTGTTGTCCAGTTCAACATGGTTTTTAGCTATCTCAAAAAGCAAATTATGTAGAAGTGAAATTTTTTCAAATTTAATACATTCAGTATATATAAATTTTAACTGCATTTTTTTTTTTTTTTTTTGCATGAATGAATGTTTTAAAACTTTTCTTATAATTGGTGTTATTTTCATGCCTGAGGATCAGTCATAAAATTTTGGGCTAGTTTCATTTAATAAAATGCATATAATATATTGAAATGTATATTTTTAGGGTGCTGAATTCTTTTCTCAACGAAGAACGGACGGTGAGAACATTCGTATAACAGTAAAGCGTGTCGCTGAACTCGCTCCTAACCACCCTGAATTGGGTAGATTATTCAATACACAAATGAGGAGGTATGTTTTATCAAAAGTGTTTTTTATGTCCTTTATGTTCTAACTGCTCCTATTATTGTTGAAACTTGAATCCAAGCATAACAAAATGCATGTTGAAGTAGAACATTCAGCAGTTCTGTAAGGTTTTTCCTCTTGGTTAAAATTTTAAAATATTTGAAGATTTGTTATTGATGTTTAATGAAGTTATAAATTCTGTTTCAACTTGAAATAATGAAATTCTAATGAAAGGATGCTTTTATGAATTCTACCAAGCACATGCCTTATAATTAAAAACTAAGCTAAAATCAAATTATTCATCTTAATTTCAGAAATGCAGTTACCAAATGCTCTGCGAAACTCTGTGACTCTGTAAAGGAGTTCTTTTGCTCCGCATTTCCCCGACAAAAGTTTTCAAGCTTAAATTTTGCTATTTTATTGCAAACATGTAAATGTAGAAAATTAAAGATGCTTATACTCAAAGATTGAATTACAGGGTGGCGACAGATCAGGGAGATCAGGGAAAAGTCAGGGAACTTTATAAATCAGGGAAAAGTCAGGGAAATATCAGGAAATTTTGAAAAAATAACAAAAAATCAGGGAAAATTGATTTTATGAAGAAATTTTTTTTTCTCCTTACAAAATTAAGTACTCTAATTCCCTACGCATTTTCCGCCAATTATCTGTTCAAAAAAAAAAAAATAAATAAAAAAAGTAAAATTAATGAGGTGCGATTATACACTGCCGCATATTTGTGCATCTTTTTTCCTCAATGTCAAAGTATTGAATATTACTTATTAACCACAGGATGAACTTCCTAAGATTGCTTCTGTGTCTGTTAGGCTGTTTATTTTACCTAGCTTGAAATTTCCTTTTACGCTTTCAATGCTACGTAAAATAAACAACCACACAGGCAAAGAGGAAGCTTTCATTAATTCCTTAGCTCCTTTGCCTTTATTCCGTTGTCTCGTTTCTTTTCGTTTTTAATTTAATTGCTAAAATTGAACTTTCAATAAAAAAAAATCTTTGTTTTTTGCCGTTATACTATTTGTTGTGACCACAGATTATATAGGTTTTCTTTTCTTCCGACCTCAGTGATTCTTTAATTTTATAACCAAGTTGTATTCTTTTATGTATTTTAAAATTATGCTTTTTTTTTCTTTTTTTTCTTGCATTTCACAGTTATTTGTTACAAAAGTAATCTAAGATTTTTTTCGTTACATACTGAAATCATTTGAATAGAGTTAACTTGTGTACTTGTGTAAATATCTTTACTTTTTTTTTATTGTTAAAATGCTGTATTCATTCATTAAAACCTATGTTCTTGATTAGAGAAAAGCTCCCTATGAATGGATGTCAAATGGTTTCATCTGTTTTGCATAAATATGTCAATTAGTTATATAAGAATAACTACATTACTTCTATTTTTTCACTATTACTTGTTATTCTTGCAACAATTATTATACTGTGTGAAAACTTAGTTCAAAATAATTTCAATTACTTTTTAGTTCTACCATAAATACACATGTTTTTAAGAGTAATTTTAATAGTTTCTTAAAATTCTTATGCTAAGTGGTTTCTGGAAATAAAGTTTTTTTTTTTTTTAATTTTTCTATAATCTTTCCATGTTGAAAAATTTAGTATACTGTTTTGTAGGTTCCCCCCCCCCCCCCAAATTGACTTGATATGTTTTTTTTTAACCATTTTATTAAAAAAAGTTGCATCTTTTTAAAATATATCTTTAGTTCAACAACTTTATTCAACTTAAAACTTTTAAAATACTGCATTTTATACAAACATACAATGGATTTCAAGTAGAGCAAAGAAAGAAAACCATTATCATTGGTAACGTAAATCAGGAAAATTTGGTGAACTTAATCAGGGAAATCAGGGAAAAGTCAGGGAACTTTTTTTCACAGTTCCTGTCGCCACCCTGAATTAGTGCTTAAAGCTGTTTTATAAATTTGGAAATTATTCTTATACTCGTGCTTAATGATTTAGTATTGATTTTAAAACAAAATATTGAACTGCTTTGCAAAATTTAAAATCTCCTCAACATTGTCACAGATGCTCCTCAAATTGTTTCTCCAAGGTTGGCAACAGTAGAAATGAATTGAAATTTTTTTGCTATGTTTGAGCTAGCTCACTATGCATTTTGTAATTTTTTTTAGTGGTGAAATAAAAATTGTCATACATTTGCGATGTTGTATTTTCCCCTGAACCTGTCATAATCTCATTTTTCAGCGCACTGACAATTTTCAGAGCAGCCGATTCCGTTTTCTTGGAAATAAGCTCTTTTACAGTGGTGTAATTCTTGTCTGAATTTTTAAACAAAAGTTTTTTAGTTCCAAAACTTTTGTGTAGCAGGTGCAATTAAATCTATTTAGTGGCAGGGTTGGGGTTATACAGGGCAAAACTGGTTTTCACCAGGACATAGAAAAAACGATTTTGACTGCTCAAAATTTCGGCCTTCTCTGTTGATGTTTAAAGCCTTTACCCCTTTTCCTTTTTTGCCTCTTTCAGGCCTCAGGACGATCCTGTTAAAATTTTTGGAGATATTCCAATTTTTCCTAATTTTTGGTCCCAGTTTCTTCTAAGATCGCTGGCAAAAGCATATATTTCGGAAACTTGCCAACGACATCGAACACTTGCTTTGCTGAAGATTGCGTGTCTTGATTGAAATTTCAATCTTTATGCATCCTGTAAATATTTCAATCATTTTTGTGGTGGTTTTTTTACCATACACTATCTTATATATACTGGTTTCATTCATTATTTTGATAATTTATTTCTTAAATTTATTTGTGAAATGCAAAATTAAATCAAATATTGGACTCTCACGGTCTTTGATTTTAATGAACTTTTTAAAAGTGCAAAATATTTATGGTGACTCAAATGATTTAGGCTTTACAAACTAAACTTAAAATTTTTGCAATTTCATGAGTAGCTGCAGGTTTTTTTATTCTGAAAAATTATTACTTTGATTTCAAACAGTATGTGCCATGTATTAATTACTACTCAATTATTTCAAGCATACCCTTTATGTATGGGAAAACATTCATATTAGCTTTAAAACTGGTAAATTACGATTTTTTGTTGAATTTTTGAATATCATGGCTTCCTGGGGCAGTTTTGAACATCATCCCTTTCCCCTATGATTTTGTGGATTTTTTTTGTGGGGGAGGGGATTTCTTTTTGCTTTCTGCCTCTATATTTCTCGTATTATAGTCCACTGTTATGCACTATATTAGGGTGGCCCTTATTTTTCAACTTTCGAAAAAGTTAGCTCCCAACCCCCTATTTTATTCCAATGGACAAAAAAATGATGTGTTCAAAATATTAGCTCAATCGGAAAAGTTTAAGGGGTGCCGCAACAAGCATGAAATTATCAAATTTTCTCCAAAAAAGGAATTTTTCAAATCTTTTCAAGTTAAAAAAATAAAGCATCTCGCATATTTACACTTTTGACGTACCTATATCTTCTTACAGGTGTTATTTTGCTCTAACTGGTTTTTCAGAGACTTTCTATGTCTTTCCCCCTTTTTCCTCTGACGTCTTTTGTGGTATCAAAGCTTTTTGACCAAGACACCATTCACTACTCATGACGCGTTCTTGCTACTGCAATTGTTTCTACATCAATCTTATGAAAATTTCCCTGTCAACTTTTTAATTGAGTTATTTTTGTAGTCACACTTAATTTTATGAGTAATTTTTAAACTAATTAAAAATATAATTTGAGTATTATCATATATATCAGGATTAGCACCATGATAGTAAATATAATGTTTGTATTATTAATCAAATCCTATTTTTTTTTCCCAAATGATTGGATGAACTTAAATTAACTCAATTTTTATTATGTGCTTCGTTTGATTATTTTCTAACTAAGTATAACCTTGTCTTTGTTCATTACCATCATTACCATTCCATCGTTTATTATTCCAATACATGAAAAAAATCAATTGTCGAGCCGAGAACATGTTTCATTTTTACGGTAGTTTGCTGCTTTGATATGATAAAGACTGCTGCTTTTTAATCCCAAGTTTTAAATAGAGTCACAATACATATGATCTACATCTATTTAGAAGAAAATTTGATGAATTGTACAAAATACGAGTTCCAATTGAAACATCTTTTAGGCGAACATCAGTCCTCTCTCTGTCCAGTATATCTCCCATCCCCCTTAACCGTTTCCCACCATCCCCTTCCGAAGAAGACCCCACATTTGGTCAGAGGTCAAAAGTCAAGCGGGGGTGAGAGACGACCTTGGGTGAGCGTGGGAGCAGCTGCCCACAATAGAGCCCCTAGGGGCCTTAGCCCCCAAGAGTGCTGCTGGTAACTTGCGCCTGACTTTCGTGTCATTATCAACTCCGACTTGCAAAATGGCATCAACGTCTTCCGGTAGCTCATTAAACAAGTTGAGAAAAGATTTCTACATTGATCTTGTTGGCAACATTTCTAATCAAATTGTTGGAGCAAAGCTACCATCGAATAGACAAGTCTTGAGAGTCTTTTTTTACAGTATAAAAGTTGTAAATATGACAAAAAAAGAAAGTGCAACATTAGTGATTCAAGAAGTATCTGTTTTTTGGCAAAAGGCAAGAATTCCCACTAAAAGAACGGATCACTGCGTTGACAAGTTAGTCAAACTCCATGATGAATGGAAACATTTGCAGAAAAGTTTTTCGAGAACTTCAGGGAAAGGAAAAATGAGAAGAGATTCTTTTGAAGAAATTATGGACGATCTCTTCGATATTGCTCATGCAAATGCTTTAGAAGACATCAAAATTGAAGAAGATAGGAAATTTCTAATTCTTCAGCGCCAAAAAGGAAGACCGGGCTCCATGGTTGGTGTTGACCTAAAATTAACACAAAAAGAAGAAAGGAAATCAAAGAAAAACAGAACAGAAGTTGCCCGAAAGAAACGAACTTATGAAGAAATGGAACGACAATTAGTCGACACATCTTATGATATAGTTTCAAGCAACCCAAGCAGTGACGGTTTTGATGACAGTAGCAGCCCTTCTTCTGTCATTGATAAACAATTACCAGAAACTGATATAGACACACTTGAGAGTACGGACAGTACGACTTACGCAGAAACTAGAGGTACATTGCATTTTTTTTACTCCTCGTCTATCTGAAGTTTTTGATAGATGTAAAATCACAGATAGAAATGGAATTTACTTACATACTGGTAGCTGCTGCAGAAGCATTTGGACTTGATACTAAAGACCTGATCATTAATCGAACTTCTCTTCAACGCCTCCGAAAGAAATTTAGAGAAGAAAGACATGCGGAAATTCAGAAAAAATTTAATTTAAATGATTGCCAAGAGCTTGTCTTACACTGGGATGGAAAATTGCTCCCAACACTTGCAGGAGTCGAAAAAACTGACAGACTGGCAATAATAGTAACTTTCCAAGGCAAGGAGCAAATGTTGGGAGTTCCTGAAATCCCATCCTCATCAGGAGAAGAACAAGCCATGGCTATTTATAAAGCAGTTGAAAAGTGGGGATTAAACGATAAAATTCAAGCACTTTGCTGTGATACAACAGCCAGCAACACAGGCCGAATAAATGGTGCCTGTATTAATCTAGAAAAATTGTTTGATCGTGATCTGCTGTACCTTCCTTGTCGTCATCACATTTTTGAGTTAGTTTTAAAGGGATGTTTTGACTCTCTAATGAGTGCAACTTCTGGTCCAGACATGCCACTTTTCAAAAGATTTAAAGAAACTTGGACAAAACTCGACAAAAAAAATTATACCACTGGTAGCAATGAAGTACCTCATGATATTCGTGCAACCATGCTCGAATTTCTTGATCAACACCTTTCAGCTCGGAAACAACAGCGCGATGATTACCGAGAACTGTTGGAATTAAGTATGATATTTCTTGGTGGGATTCCAAAGTGTGGAATATCATTTCGTAAGCCAGGAGCTGTAAGTCATGCTAGGTGGATGTCAAAGTCCATTTATGCACTCAAGATTTACTTATTTCAGGATCAGTTTCCCTTATCTGAAAGGGAGAAGAACTCTTTAAGAAGAATATGTATTTTTCTTGCTCGAGTCTACGTTCGATCTTGGTTTCTCTCCCCGGAAGCAGTTAAAGCTCCATATCACGATTTCCTATTTATGCGTCAACTGATCGATTACCAGGATATTGATACAGAAATCAGTATTGTTGCTCTCAAAAAATTTTCAAAACATCTCTGGTACTTAGCTCCTGAAACTATGGCTCTATCCTTATTTGATGATAATGTTCCAACCTCGGTTAAGAGAAACATGGCACAAATTATGTTGGAAGCAGATAAAGATGAAGAATCGCAAGAAGCAGAAAACCAACAAAAGAGATACATTCCACATCAAAACAATTTTTCTAAGTTTATTAACAACGAATTTTCATCTTTTGTGACACCTGTTACAAAACATTTCCTCACCCGATTTTTTGTAAGTTCTGATTTTCTCAACAAAGACCCTTCAACTTGGAAAGATGACCCTGGTTACACAAGTGGAAAGGAAAAACTTGATAAAATAATTGTTGTGAATGATGCTGCAGAAAGAGGGGTCAAACTAATTCAGGAATACAACAATATTCTTACAAAAGATGAAAATGAAAAACAATTTGTTTTACAAATTGTTGCTGAAGATCGCAAAAGATACCCTACTGCTACTAAATCCTCACTTAGGAAAAAATAATGTTGAACATTCGCTTGTTCCCGCTGTGTTTTGCTTCTGTAGAAATTGTTTGTCATAATAAAATGTATTTATCCTCTAAAAGCTGTTGTGTTAGTAAAGAAAAATTAAATATTGTTAAAAAAGCACGAGATTTCTAGGATTTGCTGAACTTCAAGTCGTTTGCGGCACCCCTAGAAATTGTCCAAATGAAGAGAAATTTTACACAGCCTGCTTTATTATTCATTGGAACAAGATAAGAGGTTGGGAGCAATAAAATTTTAACTTTCGAAAAATACCCTATAGCTAAGGGCCACCCTACACTATATATATAAACATATAATGTTTATTACATTAGGAAATAACCATTGAACTGTAAGTAATAAGTTGAGAGCTATCTTCTGAGATTCAGATGTGGGGGAAAAGTTCAAAATAAGAATAAAAGGAGGGGGACAAGTTTTGTGCTATTAAAAACTTGAAATTAATAATTTCATTACACAAAACTTGTATTTTGCTTCAGACAGTTAAGAGGACACAAACTTGGATAATTTATGAGTTAAATGATTTATAATGCATTAATATATTTTATATACAGTAGTCTCAAAAATCTGAGTCACGAAAGTAGAGGTTCCTCTTCATCGGAAGTGCTTCATTTATAGGTAGTTTTTTTAGCAGATAAAAAACGTATTATCAACATTCAGTGGTAAGCAACTCCTAAAGTATATCATCAGTTACAAGATATGGAGATAACTCTACACATAAAATTGACATAGGTTTGCCACAAAAACGTTATGGCATCACTTTTGAATATTCTATTGCAATAATAATTTTTAAAAAAAGGATGATACAACTTGATGCCAAGTGAGTTGCATATACGAAATGTAAACCATCTGCAACCAAGTTTTTGTGTAAACCATGATACATACGTAAGCATGGATGCACATGGATACAGGCGTCATAGAAATAGATTCGGGCGCAGTCTAAATACATGTTTTCAGTAGTTTTCCGTATTTTTTTCTGTAAGCAAAGGAATTTAGTACCTTTATTTCAATCCTGGACCCCCTCCCTACCTCAAAGGATCATAGGTTATTAATCTTGACATTGGCTGCTTTTTTAGCTTGGATTATTCATTAATTGCATTTTTTTTTTTTAAATTCTAATTCGACATTTTGACTTTCAGGAATTTACAACATTTGAAGTTTCAACTGTTAGGTCGACATTATTTTGATCAAAATGCAGTGTCAGATGTACAACAGTACAAGTAAGTTCTTATTCTGATTGATGCATGCATTTGTATTTTTGACAGAAAATAGCAATGTTGTATTTATTTGTTTTAGCTTGCAAATATGGCAGGGTGTCATAACAAGTATCAGACAGCAAGAAGAAAAATTGATGTTGTCTGTTGAGACTACTCATAAGGTAGTAAGAAAAGAAACTGCTTTGGAGATAATAAAAAACATAGTAAGTCAAGCCGGACCAGAGTACAAGGAAATAGTAGCCAGAGATTTAGTTGGAGCTATAGTCATGACAAGGTATATTGATTTTGTTTACATAAGTAATGTTGTTGTTATAAGTAATGTTAGAATATTCAAATATCCTTTTTGCTAAAATGTCAAAAATGGGGAATTTTTTCAGCTGTTGGATTTTGTTCTTCATAAAATTGCTGTACTTGCATAGTGATGCCTGTGCTAAAAATTTAAAAGAAATTCAGGGGTACAAGTGCTGCGCCAATTGCGCCGAGCTGCGCTCGAAGTGGAATCTTGCGCCATCTTGCTCCCAAACGCAATTTTTTACCAAAATTGCGCCCGACTGCGCCGAATTATTTGTTTTCTAGGGAAAACCGTCAGCGATCGTGCTCTGCGGTTGCTATGGTTACAGTCAGTAGCATTTCGTCCGGTCTTAAAGCGCGCTTTCGGTAAGTGACGTCACCAAGGCCAAAGGAGCAAACATTCAGGTTTGGATGAGTCGATTTTGCGCCTCGGGTAGACATTGCGGAAGGAAAGTGGACACAGTTGCTCCGAGCTCGACCGCTCGTGGATGTGACGTCACAGTCATCAAACAATAAGCAGGAAGCGCGGAAGGAAAAGGAAAGTGGCAAGTGGCGAAGTGGAAGGAAGCAGTGTGGTGGAAGTGCTCGACTCGAATAAGGTAGATGAAGAAATATGGCATCTAAAAGTAAGTACAATTTGCATATTCAGGGGTTTGGCCAGAGGAAATTTGGGTCCGTTAACGAATTTTCACAAATTGTTTATTCAATGAGCAAATCTGAAACCAACGGCATATATAGCATATTTCTGTCGATAAATCGATAGTTTTTGAACCTTTTTTTTTAAGTTGTTGGTATCAGTTTATCTAGGATCTGTTAATTTTGCAAAAAAAAAATAAATAAATAGATATTAATTTGAATTTTTGGCATCTTGAATACAAATTATGTTTTTCGCAATCACGTGCGTGTGTGTGTATGAATGCGCATGTGAGTGGGTGCGTGTGTGTATGTATGCATGTGTGTGCGTGTTGGGTATGTAGTGCTGTGTGTGTCAGCGTTCGTGTGTGTGTATATAGGCATGTTCGTCTGTGTGTGTAGGATATGTGCCAACCTGGAGACTGTTTTCGCTATAGGAGCAGCGTCGTGAGGAGCCGGTCGACGGTGATGCAGCAGAGGGTGCTGGTGGGAAAATGAAACGATAGCACATCAAAGCAGTCAAGTGAGAACAATAAGCAATCGTGATTGCTCAAAAAAATCGGCAGTTTCGATTCTTCTGCAAGCCATTAATTACTAATATTGCCAAACAAGGGTGCGCACCTGGCCATTGACTGCGCCATTGTTCAGTTGGGTTGTTTTGACGGGTATTTTTTTCTTTTTTTGGGTGGGGGGAGACATTCGCGATATTTAGGGGGGTGCGCCCTTGCTCTTAGGAAGGGGTATCCCTGCTACCAAATAAATATAAGGCTTGTTTGTTTCATTCGCAGATGAAAGTCAGTTTTGTTTTAAGTAATTTTTCCTGTTTGTTTTGTCATAACTGTTTTGCAGAAATGTGAAAAGCTTTTGTGAAAAGACTATGCAAGCATTTTCCTCCCCTCTCAAATTAAATAACAACAGTAAAAAATAAAAAATAATAATTATCAGTTAAGTTTTAAATACTAGGAAAACCCTCAAAAATGATATCTTCAACAGAAAAGAGGAACAAACTCAACTAAATATTTCAATGATGCAGTTTGCGCTTATTTCTTGAAATTTTGAAAGTTTGCTTCTACATTTTTTTTTTTTTTTTTGCAAAGATAATTAAATTCTAATTTTTTGATTATTTTTCAAAAAATTATTTGATTTTCGAAAAAACGGACCCTGTGAAAAATCCTGGACAGACCCCTTATGTTTTTAATGAATAATTGTTAATGAATAGTTGTATGAACGTTTGCTATCAGTGACTTTTTTTTTTCACTGCGCAATTAAATTTTTTTTTAAATAGTGTTTTCGCATCAAAACTCATGAATTTTTTTTTCAGATGGTGGACGAAGCAGTAAATTCAATCCAGATGTATTAAAAGAATGTGACATGAATGGAGATTTAATATCAATATGGTGTGTGAGCGGTTACAAACCTGATGAGGCCATTTGTACATTTTGCAATGTCGCAATTTCCTGCAAACATCATGGATCTGCAGCAGTCAAACGACATTCAAAAACCGCTCGGCATGTTACTGAGCGCGAAAAGCACCGTGACAAGGATGGTGTACTGAAAAAAACAACGCAAACAAGAATCAACTACACTAATTCAAGAGGAATAGAGTGTGAAATGAGTCACAGTGAAAAAGTTTCAGCTGCTGAAATACAGTTTGTTGTTTCCTTAGCTGATAAAGGCATACCATATACCTTTTCTGACACAGCCACAATGCTGTTTCCTCAAATGTTTACGGATTCTAAGATAGCTAAGGACTTTACTTGCTCCAGAACCAAAGCTTCTTATTTAATTTCAGATGGTCTCGGTCCTTATTTTAAAGACCAACTTTTAAATGAGATTAGAAGCTCTGGATCGTACTATTCCATTATAGTAGATGAAACACCTTTACCAGAGAAACGCTTGCAGCAGATGGATGTTTTTGTTCGTTTTTACAGCAATATAAGTGAACGAGTAATTGCGCAGCACTTGCAAAGTTTCCATATAGGCCACGGAACTGCCGATGTTATGTTTCAGTGCGTAAGGGAAGTTTTTGATCAATTACCAAATGAAAAGCTGCTATGTTTTTTTAGTGATGGCCCGAATGTGATGAAAAGTTTGGTCGCAAAAGTGAAGGCCCAAATTCCTCAAATATTGGATGTTTCGACTTGTAATCTTCACAAGGTCCACAACAGCTTTTCAAAAGCTTTAACTGTATTTGGGGGCGATGTAGAACTATTAATTGTTGACTTGTATTATTTTTTTTAACATTCGTCTGCCAAAAGTGCCGATCTGAAAGAGCTGCAAGAGCAGTTAAGTGTGGCGGACAGAGTTCTTGTTCGACATGTTAGTAGTCGTTGGCTTACTTTAGAGACATCACTGATCCGCTTCATTGATATGTTTGAGTTGATCAACACTTTCTTTCGAAAAGGTCTAAGCTCAAAGAGTAGAGATGGAGCTCGCTGTAAGCGAATTAAACAAGCTTTACATGACAAATCGCTATTACCAAAAGCCCTCTTTTTGAGAAATGTTTCAGACATTCTCAATAGGTTTGTGGGTCTTTTCCAGACAGAAGCCCCTCTTATCCATATTCTGTACGATGAGATGGTATCTTTAGTGAAGACCTTATTAGGGCGCTTTCTGACTAATTCGTTCTTCCAGAATTTGCCAGGAACCGACTTGAAGGTATTAGATGTCAGCAAAGCTGAATATTGGAAGACTGCTTCAGCGATCGACATCGGTTTGGACACCCAAAAGGCAATGGCATCATTATCTGATACAGAAAAGAAATCATTTTATCTGGGTGCCAGATCTTTTTATCTAGCGTGCACAAAGAAATTGCTTAAAACCCTGCCACTTGACAACAGGTTATTGTACCATTTGCAAGTTTTACATCCAGTAATGAAAATGGAAGAGACATCCATTCTGTCTATAAAATACTTGGCTTCAAATACTTCAATTGTAAAGCCTGAAGAGGTTTCTTTGTTAAAAGATGAGTGGATACGTATTCAAGCTGAACCTGAAGAAGAGTCAAGTATCCAGATTCTTAGAGTCAAGCAATAGCAATAATTACATACCAATTGATGTATATTGGAAAAAGTTTTTTGATAAAAAAGACAATTTGGGTAATAAAAAATACCCTTTTGTAACGAAGCTTTTCCAAGCTTTTTTATGTGTGCCTCATGGTAGTGCAGATATTGAAAGAGGCTTTAGCACGAACAAAAAGCTTCTTGACAACAGAGGAACTTTAAATTGCTATAGTGTAAATGGTTTGAGGCAAATTAATTCTCATATCACTAGGATAGGCGGAATAGAAAAATTTAAAGTTAATAGGGACATTATCAAAGCCGCACGTGCAGCTTACAAAAACTACACAACAAGAGTTCAGAAAGAAAATGAAGGTGAGAAACGCTGTCGTGAAACTGAGAACTCGGTCACAGAACTGCAAGAAGCTGAGAATAAAATTAAACAGAAATTAAAAGCTTCACAAGAACTGTTGGCCAGTGCAGAAAAAAATATTCAGGATGGGGTAGAAAAAAAAGATATGTCTATAATAGAAGGTGGACAAATTCTTTTAACCGAAGCTAAATCTAGAATTACTGCAAATTTAGCAGAGTTGGAAAATGTTCGAAAGCAACTTGCAATGAATCCGCCTAAAAAACTCAAAAAGTAGTACTTTTGTTTTATATTCTGTTTCCATTTTTGTAATAACTTTGCAATCTGAGCTCTTTTTCTAGAAATGTTTCATTTTATTATGGTTATAATTTGAATGTCTGAAAAACATGCGTATGGAATATTGCTAATCAATTAAAATCCTTTTTTTGTGTGTTAACTAGTCTTTTTAATTTTATTCAACCCTAATAATTTTGTTCCAAGTTTGAACAAATGTTGCAATTTCAATATTATTTTTCCTAAAATTGAAGTATCGAACTGCGAAGCATTTTGCTTTTCACCTATTGCAATAACATCTTTTAGTATTTTAAAACTATAGCTATTGAAATTTAGAATGTTAATGCTTAGTTAAAATGAAAATATTTAAATTACCATAAATGTGTGCTTATGAGAGGTATTATGTGTATTATTCGAGCCTGCTCCCAAACACGATTCTGTTGCTCCCAAATGGAATTTTTCCTGCTCCCAAGCTGCTCCCAAACCACACTTAGTCACTTGCACCCCTGGAAATTGAATAATTGAATAAATTCCTTTGAATAAATGTCAATATCTCTTCCCCCTCTCCGATGTAAAATAATGCCTTTTAAAGAAGCGCACTTAGCTTGTAGCAAATCAAAGAAAAAAGTACAAAACAAAACTCCCTAGAGTGGTAAGAATAATTTAATTGAAAACAGTATTAAATCCAAAACAAAGCTAACCATACCCTCTCGTAGAGAAAAAAAATTATTTAAAAAGGAATAAGAATGCAAAATAAAGATCCCGTTGTAATGAGATGAAAAATTAAATGTAAAATGCATAACATTTTCTATGAAAACATCCTGGTAGCAGAAGTTGCAAAACGTGTCTTGCAGATAATTTTACCAAAAAAACAAAGAAAGAAAAAATTAATAAAAGAAAGAAATACAACTTGGCAAAAAGAATGTTCGGAGTTCGTTTTTTCACCGGAAAAGCGATGGATGCTTCAGCATTTCAGCTAGAAACATAGTCGCCATATTTGGTCATTCATAAGATCGAACTAAGTAAAACAATTAAACTTCAATTTAGATCAAAAATTAGAAATAATATAATCGTAAGATTTTCCTCTGGCAAAGTGAAGCTTTCAAAATAATGTGTATCGATAAAGATTTGCTTTTGTTCGGTTTTGTTGGAAACTCTGGCTAATGTTGCTCTTTTGTCACCAAGTAAAGTAATTTAGGCTTTTCGTGCTCTTAAAATTGTTCCTTTAAATAAGGACAATTCGCTACTGTAGGCTTTAAGTAACTCTTACGTCAGTTGGAATAAGATTTTAAATCTTCCATGTTTTCAGGTCTTAAAAGATAATTCAAAGCTCAAATTAGACAAGAATTTTTTTATTTTTGAAAATATTTACCTGCTGTATTTTCCCCCCAAGAAAAACTAAATTAGAAACTTGCTTCTTGGCAAAAATTTGACATATCAAGGGTTTGTTTGAAAGATTTTTTTCATGGAAAATGCAGGGGATTCTAGACGAGGTTCAAGATATCAATGTTTGACTAATTATAAAAGTCAAAAATGGTTTTATGTTACAAATAATAGAACTTTAAATGCTATAACTACTTCCCTTGATAAACCATTTAAAATGATCTCATTAATCCACATAAAGGAAGAATAATATTATTAAGACTCGAAGTTTGGGGATTGTCAAATGATAAAGTGTCATGATCCTTGTTTTGTGTTTATTCAATCTGTTATAGAAATATTTAAAACCAGTTATCATTTGTTACAAGTTTCTGCTCTAGTAAATAGGAAATGCGTATGCATTGTTTTCTTATTTCGTTCTTTAATACTTCTTTTCATCAGGTACAACAACAGGACTTACAGAATTGAAGACATAGATTGGAATCTGAATCCAACTAAGACTTTCGAATCAAAAGAAGGGCCGCTGGAATATGAAACATACTATAAACGGGTACAAAAGTTTCTGTAATATTTTTCGAAGTGTTTTGAATTTTATAATGCACATTTTCATTAAACAGTAAAACTGCTCCCAACGGACACTCCTTTTATGCAGAGTAAAGACATTGTCCCATTAGTGCGAATTCGGGGGGGGGGGGGGGACTGGGTGATCTGATTTTTTTACTGTCGCTAAATGTTCACCAATGTCGAAATTGAGCAATATCTTGCCAACTCTAGTTACCTCTTGGTGTTGCATGTCAAAGTAAGTTTCTAAATTCAAAGATTCTTACCATACATTTAACCTTCTACGCTGTCCAAAAGTCGCGGGGCAATGAAATCATTTGAACTATGGTCTTTGGATATTCCTTCGTGTAGAAATTGGACAAACACTTTTACTGGGAACAATTTAATTATATCACATAAACTACAATGTTTGCTGCAAACAACACTTGTTAGTTAATAAACACAACATGAAGCTTTCTGTAACAAACTTGCGCGAAATGTGAAGGACTGTGAACTATTACATACTGTGATAAAATTCTAAAGATTAGATTTGCACGAGTACGGCTGGTTTATGGAAACTTAACTGTTCAGTTCTTGGGCATTTTTACACTTGGCGAACTTTCGCTGCTTGGCGGCCATCAATAATCGTTATCTTCTGTATACTGCACAATCGCTTATGTTGTTTGTAGTTTGTATCTGCCATTTTTCTAATATGCTTTTCTTCAAAAAAATGCAATTAAGATGACTGCTGTTAATTCTTGTGCTTTGCTGAAATCAAATAACAGCCGAAAACTCGTGCGTTGTTACAGATTTCAATCATTTTTGCACCCTGCAAATAATTCAATCATTTAAGGTAAGAAGGCTTTTACTATAATGCTACTTCATATCTGGTTTTCTAAATTATTTCAATAACATTTTAATTTTTTAAATTTACCTTTAAGAGAAGAAGTAAAAAGATTATCAGCCTCCTGCAGTCTTTTTTTTTTTTGTGTGTATAAGAAAATGTACAAAATGTATTTGGAGGCTCAAATGAATTAAGCTTTGCTCTCTGACTGCTCTCATCCCTTAAAAACACAGCAGAGTTAGATGTTTATTAAACTGCAAATTGTTTTGTTTTTTTATTTTTAATTTAGTTTTCTTCAGAAATGAAAACTTAATTTCATCTTATCCTCATTGCTTTGGACGCTAATGTGCTTAGACTACAATATTTCTGCTGAATTGTAGTTTCACGAATATTTTATTTTTTACTCATTTGCGTGCTACTAGTTAAAATCTAGATCTTTATAATTAGTGTAGTAGTCATTTTTAGTCGTTCTTGAGATAGAAAAATCTTTCAAAAACCGAATTGTAAACTTATTGCTTCGCAAACTTTTTAAAATAAATCAATCTGCTGTTATTTCTTTTTCTGTTTGGAATAACTCTTTTTTTTTAAGAAATAAAAATTCCCTTCCAAATTTATCTTCAGAATATTTTTTCCTCATTTCTTTTGATGCTAATGTGCTAAGACTGATTTTATTTCAAATAATTCCTTGGTGACTTTTAATGACTTATGAATATTTTTGCACAACAAATTCAATAATTTAGTACCCTTAATTTTGTAGTCGTGATGTTTGGTCATTTGCAAGATGGGATCTTGCTTGTGAACTAGAACTGAATGAAATGTAGTTTTCTGCACTTCTCATTCAAAAGCTATTGGAATTCGAAACTTAATTTTTACTAAATACATGTTTTTCTAAATACTTGTTAAGTAATTCTCTTTTAGAATGTGCAAGGTTCTGTTAAGAAATTCACAATTTTTTTTTCGTCGAAATAAGTAACATTATGGAATAATATCGTACATTTAATAATGCTTTTAAGTATGGACTAGATTGCTGGAAGCAAAATTACTCCAGAGTATGCAATAGGGTGGAAAAGTTGCCTTTTGTTGAGGTATTTAGTCATGCAGCCTTGAAATTAACAATTATTGCATAAAAACTAGAAAAAGTTAAAATATATTCATCAAAAGTAAACATTTGTTAGATCACTTAAGGGTAGGTGTTTTGTGTAGATTACACTCGCAGTAAATTTTTGGCTCAGCAGAAATTTTTTTTAAACTTCCAACTTTAATTTAAGAAAAAAGCCTACGGTTTCTGATTCTTCCAAATATTTTTTTTTGTCAACCATTCTTATTTTCACCCTGTCTTTTTTTGTCAAAACAATTGTTAATATGTATTTAGTTTTTGCAGAAATGCTTAATTTTAAATGAGTAGTTTTTGTTGATTTCTTTAATTCAAATATCTTCATAAAATGTTCAAGTAAAAAGCAGTTAGCTAATGTGTTATCTTAGTTAACAACTAGGGAGTAGTTTCAGATCTAAATGAACTTATTCACTATAAAATGAAAACAATGATGATGTGATTGATATTGGGCAAGAAATGGTGGATGAGGCAGCCTCTTCAGTTGGTGAAAAATAAACAAATTATATATTATTGCAAAAAACTTTCATGTGATTTTAAGGCTTTGAATTTTTCTTTCATATTTGAATATAAATTAAATTATTTATTCTAGAATGAATTTTGCAAAATAATTTGTTTGCAGAAAGCTTTTCAATTAAATTAAGTTGGGTGCAATCTACTTATTGCCCACTCATCATAACCTTATTTCGTATCTTAGAAATGTAACTCTGATTCTTTTGTGATTCTTGAACAACAATTAAAGTTCCATACTTTTTACTATGCAAGTGAAATTTATTGAATATGCTTGTGTATTAAAATAAGTAATTCAATATTTTATGGTTTTAGTTTTGTTTGATAATTTTGGAAAAAAAATACATAATTTTGAAAAGGCCTCTAAAAGTGTTGTATGAATAAAAATAAAATAAGTTATTTATTTTGTTTTAGTAATTTCTTTATGTATTGTTTTATTTTAGCAATATGATATAGAGATAAGAGACAAAAAGCAACCACTTTTGTTTTGTACTTCAAAAGAACGTGAGGTTCAAAAAGGTGCAGTGGAGTCAAAGAAGATATATCTTATTCCCGAATTATGCTGCATGACAGGTGAGAAATTGTTACCTTTTTTAGATAATATTCTTATTAAGTTACATTTTTGGATGCAAATTTAGGCTTAGACCAGTCTTGCATAATATAGACGAGTGTGCAAATTACGTTCTTGGAAAATTTTTGGCACTGCAGAAATTTTTTGTCAAACTCAGGCATCGCAGCGTTCCTATATTCCTATATTTTCCTATATTTCTGAAAAAGTTCCTATAATTCCTATAATTCCTATATTTTCCTATATTTTCAGTTTCCGATTCCTTTTTTTTTTTTTTTTTACTTTTCCCCTCGACTTTTGGCTACCGCCTTTTCCGCGATCCACGTGCAGCCGCCATTTTATCTTTCCTACTGTGCAGGGCTCCTAAATGGTTCGCTTTTCCCGCCAAAGTCCGTGTTTTATGGTAAAGTCCGCTTCAGACTTTTAACATTATGGTCTGATTAGTTCGCTTTTATATTGTTTTTACTTAAATATCAGATTTTAAAAGTTTTTCATTTCGTTAAAAGTTACTGTTCTCCCAAGCACGCCGCCGCAGCGCGTGTCAAACAAAGTTCGTACGCCCATGAAAAACCTTGAAAAGTTCTTGGGGGGGGGGGGGGGGAGGTCACACACACATTTTCTAGTGTTTGAAAGCCTTGAAAAAGTATAAAAAGTTTCTTTATTGCTTGAATTTATTTATTGTTTGGATTGTGCTTGTAATTCTTTTAAAAAATTTCATTAGTGCAATTTTCTGAACATATATATTCGATATGATTTATCGCGAAAAATTGCTTTCGTGTTTGAGGTTTCAATCCTTTTGCATCTTGTTAATATTTTGATTCTTTTTACAATCCAAAGTGATTTTGACATGTGCTTACCTTAGCTTAGCTTATTTTTCGTTTAATTTCAATAATTAATGACGGAATTATTTTGGAAACCATGGCAACATTGAACTTACTCGGCTCGGACGCGGAAAAATGCTTCTCGCTTTTGAAATTTCAATCCTTTTGCATCTTGTAAATATGTTGATGTTTTCCACAATTAGAAGTTATTTTAGTATATGCTACTTTAGTTTAGATTATTTTTCGTTTGATTTTAATAATTAACGAAGGAAATATTTTGGAAACCATAACAATAACATTGAGCTTATTCGGACTTCGCAGAAAATTGCATCTCGCGTTTGAAATTTCAATCCTTTTGCATCTTGTGAACATTTTGATGTTTTTGGCAATTTGAAGTTATTTTGACGTATGTTTCTATAGATTGGCTTATTTTTCGTTTAATTTCAATAGTTAACCAATGAAATATTTTGGAAACCATAACAATAACATTGAGCTTATTCGGACTTCACGGAAAATTGCATCTCGCGTTTGAAATTTCAATCCTTTTGCATCTTGTGAACATTTTGATGTTTTGACAATTGGAAGTTATTTTGACATATGTTTTTATAGATTAGCTTATTTTTCGTTTAATTTCAATAATTAATGAAGGAATTATTTTGGAAGCCATGGCAACATTGAACTTACTCGGATTTCGCGGAAAAATGCTTCTCGCGTTGGAAATTTCAATCCTTTTGCATCTTGTAAATATTTTGATGTTTTCCACAATTGGAAGTTATTTTGACATATGCTACCTTAGTTTAGCTTATTTTTCCTTTAATTTCAATAATTAACGAAGGAAATATTTTGAAAACCATAACAACATTGAGCTTATTCGGAATTCGCGGAAAATAGTTTCAATCCTTTTGCACCTTGTAAACATTTTGATGTTTTTGACAATTGGAAGTTATTTTGACATATGCTACTATAGATTAGCTTATTTTTCGTTTAATTTCAATAATTAACGAATGAATTATTTTGGAAGCCATGGCAACATTGAACTTAATCGGATTTCGCGGAAAAATGCTTCTCGCGTTGGAAATTTCAATCCTTTTGCATCTTGTAAATATTTTGATGTTTTCCACAATTGGAAGTTATTTTGACATATGCTACCTTAGTTTAGCTTATTTTTCGTTTAATTTCAATAATTAACGAAGGAAATATTTTGAAAACAATAACAACATTGAGCTTATTTGGACTTCGCGGAAAATAATTTCAATCCTTTTGCATCTTGTAAACATTTAGATGTTTTTGACAATTGGAAGTTATTTTGACATATACTACTTTAGATTAGCTTATTTTTCATTTAATTTCAATAATTAACGTAGGAATTATTTTGGAAACCATGGTAACATTGAACTTACTCGGACTTCGCGGAAAATTGCTTTTAATGTTTGAAATTTCAATCTTTTTGAATCATGTAAATATTAAAATATTTTGCCCAATCGAATGTTATTTTCCCATATTCCAACTTAGATTAGCATGTTTTAGGTCTAATTTAGTAGAAAATAAATAAATTTATTTTATGGGAAGCATGCCAACATTGAACTTGGTTCGTGAAAATTTGCTTCTCTGAGCTTTCAATCGTTTTGCATCTTATAAATATTTTTATATTTATGGCAATTAGAAGTTATTTTGACATGCTACGTCAGATTAACTCGATTAAATTTTTACTTAAATAACTAAAAATTAATATTTTTTGTGTTGTTTAATTCAAGCTTATTTAGTTTTCCAAACATAATTTTGATTATCATTAGCTTATTTTCGGTTATTACTGTTTTTTTGTGTGGGAGGGGGAGGGGTATTAAATTTAAACAATTGAGCACATAACATTTTAAAGTAGCGTCTGTATATGAAACAAAGTTGAATTATGTAATTATATGAAGTTGAATTTGTACATCATTTCATTGTCATGATGCCTGCTGCTGTTGTTGTCGTGTGCCAAGTAGGCTGGCAATTTGAGGTGCACTGCTTCACTTTTCCAACTGTAGAGTAATTTGGTGTGAAGTCCGACTTCTACAGTACACACATGCCATAAGGACCCCTTTATAGGGGACAAGGACAGGAGAGAGAAAGTACGTCCATGCCCGAGCCGGGATTCGAACCCGGACCTTCCTATCGCAGTCAGACTTCTCTGACCACTAGACAAGGCAGGCGGCATGATGCCTGCTAAAGGGGGAATTTGTTCCCCCCCCCCCATAAAAGTTCAAAGCACTCATGGCCCTGCAATCATGGATTATTTTTTTTAATGTAAGCTTTATGATTCTTGAAAATATACTTTGAATATGAAAATTGCAAAACTATGCCTCATGTGATCTGCTTCTCTTTGTGATTGAGAATTTCAGACCTTTTTAGGGAAACTTTCAATACAGTAGATCTGTTTGGTGTGTGATGGATTCATATCGGTGGAGAAGGGATATAAATGCTATTAAAGAAGCATTACAATACAGAAAAACACAAAAATAATTTTAAAATATAGAAAGATGAAGCACAGCTTCATCTATCCTTCAGTGAGACTACCAGCATCCCTGGTTCAATTCAAAATGTATCATTACGCCCATTTAGTTCTATGGAGGCTGCCTTAAGTGCTGCGCTAAGTGCCTCCCCCCCTCCCATCCAAATGTTTGTGTAAATAATATTATTCAATGGATAAAAAGATCAGTTGTGCAGAAGGTGATAAAGGAATTGTATCATTAAAAATCAGTATTATGGTTAATTAACAAATTATTTTCAGGGATTTAGCAGCAGGCAGCTAATTTGCCTTTTGATGCTTCCTTGTGTTTAAATGAATGGTCCTCTCAAGATCCTCTTTTTAATCCTAACTGGTCCTCTTTAGTCCTCTTTTTGATTGAAATTGGTCCTCTTTTACCCTTTTCTAAAACTAAAATGTGTTGGGAGCCCTGCATTAGTTTCTAGAAAAGTGAAATTTTATCTGCACAATTGCATTCGATCCTCATTGATTTGGAGGCTTTGGTATGAACTTAAAGAAACGGTTTTGATTACTAAAATGCAGTTTCCTAACGACTTCTCATTTATTTATTTTGAAGTAATTTAAAAACCTATTTTAACTTAAATTTTCCAAAATGCATGTTTTTGTAAACAAGTGCAAGGTTCTATTTATTAATTTTTTTTTATGAAAGTAGTAAAAACTAACCCCCCCCCCCTCACTTTTTGTACTTTAAAACTTTGGGACAGTGGTGGCCACCAAGTTTTTTAGGTCTGGATTATTTTGCTTTAA
The DNA here is from genome assembly GCF_026930045.1 of Uloborus diversus. Classification (NCBI taxonomy): domain Eukaryota; kingdom Metazoa; phylum Arthropoda; class Arachnida; order Araneae; family Uloboridae; genus Uloborus; species Uloborus diversus. Next base: position 28,989,343 of record NC_072734.1, on the reverse strand, counting down.
TGACCAAATATTTCTAAATCAAATATATATTTTACTGGGTGTCAAATATTTCTAAATCAAATATATATTTTACTGGGTGTCCTTCAAAGTCATGGGAAATCGTGGATTTCAACTATGATCGAATTTGGTACTGAAAAGTCAGGATTTTCAGGGGGGAAAAATGGTCAAAAAGTATCATATCAGAGATTTTTCTGAAAAAAAAACACAGTATACATTTAAATTTTTAATTTGCATACATTTAAATTTTTACCTGAACACTTTTTTCTAGAAAAGAAAAGGAAATTCACAATAATTTCTTTTTCACAAAAATAAAGAAAATTCACAAAAAATATTTTGATTTTTCGCATAACGGGGACTTAAAAAATGAAACCTGGATTGACCCCTGATATTACTGTGACATGTGACTTTGATTTCAGCATAGCACATGTTTCAACAACTTATAAAACTTTAAGTTTGGCTTTTACTGCATTGTCAAGTGATAACATAAATTAGAACAGAACTTCACGAATTTCATTCTACTGCACAGCTTGCCCATCGCAGTATCGGATCATGCAAAATCTTTCATTAAAAATTAGATTAGTGACACAACTATTTTAAGAAAGATTTGTGTTCATCTACAAAAAGTTTAGTCTATTTTTTTTATTTTTAAAGAAGTATGCCTTAAAATGTTTAGTACAAATTACAGTTTTACGCTCTTTTACTGTTTGTAAAATTGATTTTGTGTGTATTTTTAGACTTATTTATGCGTATGTATTGCACTTATGTCAGGTAGTGTAATTACATGTTTTTAATCGAATAGTAGTATTGCATTTTGAAAAAAAAATGTCATACTGGCGAGCTTTGTTATTGAAATTCCTGTATTTCCTTTTTTTTTTCAAAATATTCCTATATTATTTTGAAAAATTCCTATATTGTTTGCAGAAAATTCCTATATTTTCCATCGAATTCCTATATTTTTTTCAGGAAATTCCTATATTTTCCTATATTTTTGTTGGCAAATGTCACTTCTATCCCTGGTCAAACTGCCAACGTTTAAAAAAAAATTAAGGAATTGTTTAAAAGAATTCCAGTTTATTTCTGTTGAAACCTTTCTCCAAAAGCATTTTAAAGCACACGTGTGAAAAAAAAAAATGGTTTTGGCAGTTTTCTTCAGTTGGTGAAAATTAAGCACAAACTATGTTGTAGTAAAAAAAAGATCGTTTTTTAGCATTTTTTTCTTGCTGTTTTCATATTTGAATTTAAATTAATTCTTAATTCAAGGGCGAGTTAGGCAAAATAATTATTTGCAGAAAATAAGTCTGGCTTGGGCCCTGCAGTTTTTTCTACACTCATTGCCCACACACTCTAATCCAGAAAAAGAACATCGAAAACATTTTTTTTTGTGCTTTTTTTTAAATTTTTTAAAACTTTTCCTCCTCTTTTTGACATTTTTCAGTCCTCACTTTGCCTTAATTTTTGGTCCCTCAAACGTATGTTTGGGAAACATACCAACAACGTCTAACACGTGCAATGCCGAAAATTGCATGTCCTGCTTGAGATTGATTTTTTGCAAAACCTGTCTCATATTCAAGGAAAAAGCAACTTTACTAGAGTTACGCTTGTAGAAGCCTCCCCATGTTCATGTTAAAAATTTGACACATTTATTTGTAGCTGAATAATTCCAGTTTTCTTTAGCTTAATTTCCCTTTGGATGGTTTTACTACTTATGATGCACCAATTCATTTTTTATATATTTATTTACATGGTGGTATATGTAGGGAGCCCTGCCCCTTACCTCCCCAAATCTTTGAAAACCATTATAGTATAACTTAAAAGTATCAAAATAATGTGTTAGTATATACCATTGCACTCTCTTAACAAAAATTATTAGTATATCTAAGCTTTTATTTGCTGTGATGACACATTTTTGGACGCTTAAGTGTTTGGACTGTAAAATGAATGCATAATAAAAAAATTTCAAAAAGTTCAAAGATATTTGGCATACACTATTTTTTTTTTTTTATTTGTGCCAAGTTTCATGTTGGCACAACACTGAGATTATGCATAATTTAAACTTGAATGCTGCTCGGATTGGCCAAAAATTAAATGCCATCAATTGAAAGTCAAATGTGTCATAATCATGTTGATAGTACAACATTAGAAAAATGAAATCCATTTAATGTGATGTACAATGAGTAGATTACATAAAATTACTTTTAAATAAAGACTTCAAAATACCAGGGATGAAAATCTTACACGAATCCGCGATTTTCCGCTTTTTGTATTTTTTTCATTTCCTGGGCGCAGAGCATTTTCCAGCGACCGCGTTCTTCCCGTCAAGATTTTTGCTGACTCAAGTGTTCTTTCTAAGGTAGAAAGAAGGAAGGAGCTTCGTTTTGTGATTGGGGGGGGGGGGAGACTCGAGAATGGACATAGACCATCCTATCACTTAAACTTTTATAACTTTTTGTGGACTATTATTTTCAACCCTTGTATGGATTTTGTTTTATGCTGAAGACTTGTACGCTTATGTTTTGCCACGCCCATTTCACAATCACTTTCTAGCAATCGCGCAAATACCCCCTCACCTCCCTTCTGCCCCGACCTTCCCATCAGGATTCTTGCTGAGGCATACATTCTTTCTTGAGAAGAAAGAAGCAAGGAACTTTTTGCTGTGTTGAAGAGGGTGAAATAGGAATGGAGGGAGAAATGCTGGAGAGTGATGGTGGGTGCAATCGTCAGATGTAGCTTTTGAAATCCGATTGAATCTGCTTCTGTTACACTCTCTCATTTTTTTCTGCTATGCCATTCTACTGTTTAGACATTAATACCTTTTTGTTGACTAATATTTTCAACCCTTCTTACGCCACGCCCATTCAAATATGTTTATTCTATTCCATCGGAGTTAATTTAACCCAGCATCTTTCTTCAAATCTAGTTTTAATGCTTATCAGGCTTACCAAAGATCTTAATACATTCATATTTATCTTAATTATAATGTGCTATTTTATTATAACAGACATGTAAATATAGCAAATTAAAGATGCTTATCTTAAATCATGACATAGTGTTTAAAACTTTTTTATCAATTTAAAAATAATCATTTTTATGCTAGTGCTTAAAATGACCATCAAAGCTCAAAATGTTTTGAATTGGGTTTAGTTTTTTAATGATTTTTATAGAATATACCTAGCTGCTCCACAAAAAGTTTAGCTACACTGATAATGTCATTTTGTAATCATGGTGTCCAATGATTCAGCTTGTATTAAGTGTTTAATTATATGGAAGTTTTATAGCATTATATGTCACATTATAAAGTTTTAATTTCACCTGATTTGTGGGCTATGGGGAAAATGGAAGTGCTAAATAGAATTGATATGTCTGTTAAAATCTTAAATAAATGCAAGCTTATTTTATTTATTCATTTGTTAGCATTTCTACTAGTAAAAAAAAACATTTATCTATTAATATTTGAAAGACAGTATAGTATTGATATAATTTCACTTAATGTAAAAAACATATATATATTCAAATTTTAAGTCTCGCAATTTTTCTTCTTTTTTGACTTTGGGCTGTTTTCATCCCTGAAAAACACAAAGGAACTAAAAACCGATTACGCTTACATACTTTTTCCTACCCACACCTAGAAATGAAATTTATTTTAAATTTCCAGTATAAAAATCAACTAAACTAAACACCGAATTATAAAATACACTGATTTAAATTACTATACGATGAATTATTTTAAATACCTAACTAATTATATACGAGCTCTTAATTTTTAATAACCTTTTGAAGTCGGAGCCTCCTATAAACAACTACCTAACGTAAATGACAATCCACTGATACTGAATTAAACACTAATTTAACTATATGCGGAATTAATCTTTAAAACTAAACCTACTCGGATACGTATTAACGTCAGATAAAAATAGTATTGAGGTAATTGATTCAGCTATTAAAGTAGCAAAATCTGCTTAATTTACTGCTTTGCTATATAGTAAAACATTGGTAACACCTATAAGTAAAAAGTAACAGGCGGCGATAATTAATCATCCATATACCACGAGAATTTTCGTTCAAGACGAAGGCCAAACCTCTGCTGAGAAAATACACAGGTCATGGAAACACCACGTGACCTGTGACGTAATCCACCCGCTGACGTAAGCTGGACGTATCCACAGCGTGTGAAATCCGCCACCCCCTTTTCAGATCCAGACCAAATTACAATGGGACCATCTGGGAAGTGTACCCTTCCAAACAAAAAAAAGAATTTTTCAAATCGGTCCTGTATTTTTGGAATAATCGGAAAACACACATAAAAACCGCATGACGAAATCATAACTTTCTTTTGAAGTCGGTTAAAAATTATACAAGTTATCCACACATTCAAACTTGACTTGACAGTTCATTACTTCTTCTTGACAATGCTTTGCTAGGTTGCTTTCTGCTTCTGCAATTTTATCTCCTTCCAGTTTCTGCACTTGAGTAAAAACTGGTCTTAAGTCTTCACGCACACAATGTTATAGCAGGTGAAACATGTTGCAACCAGGTGTGCACTGATGGAAGGTAACAGGAGGCCAGTATGAGCTTCAAAAAATTCCTTATTTAGCAAATTTTATCTGATTCAGAAAAAATATCATTTGGCAAAACTTGGAGTTCTTTTGGATGTTATGATTTTGGTGGAACTTGACGATGTCTAGAAGAAAATATTATTCTATCTTTAACAAGTCTTACAGTCTTGATCATCCATTCATAATAGAATCAAGAAAAGGTCAACAGTTTGCGTTTTGCTCTTTGTGCTGTTGAGATTTTTCCACAGCCCGTAAAGGAAAGGGAGATGTTATTTCTCATATCCGTCGTGATGAAGACATTTTCATTGGTAGAAAGAAGCACAGAAAAAATAGTTCCTGGTTTGGCTCCATCAAATAAGATTAAATTTTTCTCAAGTGTTAGAGAATTTTATGTGTCATCATGTGACTACATCATTCAAAAATTTCCAATTGATGATGAAATATTTATAAATGCTGAAGTAACAAATTTAAATCAAGTAGAAACAGCATCATTTTCTAATGTACGTTTTTTGTAGATAAGTTTCCATGTATCTGCTTAAAAGCTATTGATACTCCTAACGAGGATGAAGCTTTAGATACACTTCAGGCTGAATTTTGTAATCTTCAGCTTGAAGACATTCTTAAAGAAATCTTAGAAGAAGAAAGAGCCGACACTCAATGGTGTTTAATATCTGATCTTAAAGATGTTGGTGCTCTTAAATTTCTACATTTATCAAAAATCATGCTCATGATACTATTCCGCATAGCAATGCTGAGTTTGAAAGGATTTTCAGCTATGTAGCTAAAGTCTGCACAAAATTTAGATCTAGTATGTCAAGAGAAACTATAGAAAATTTACTGATAATCAAATCAAAGGAGTCACTGCTGTGATCAGAAATTTAACTCTGAATTTTTGAGAAGAGCCAAATTATGCATTGCAAATGCATTAAATAAAAATTAAAGAATTATTTAAATATGTATATAAAATATTATTCTAGCATAACTATTATTATTATTAATCAAGATGTTAATAAAATATATCTTAAAGTAAGAACAACAATCAATGGAATGTATTCAATCATATTAGGGATGTCTCAATAAATTAACTCCGGTAAATATTACAGAATTTGTTTCCTTAGTATTCAATGCAATTTTGTTGTAATATGTTGATCACAATTTTTTAGTACCCGTTGGAATAGTTGCTCGATTTTCTCATGCAAATTGCAGGATTTTTCATTTTTCAAGGTTGGCAGATCTGATAAAAGATATTTTTCTCTAAAAAATATGAAATTGACTAAATTTTGGATAAGTGATTGCTTCTAGTAGTGTTTTGATGCAATTTAGATAGTATCCCCTTTCAGGGCTGCAAAAAAGCTGGTCTTTCTTGGCTTTTATATTCATGTACTACATTAATCTCTATACATTTTAATAAGATAACAAATGTCAATTTACGTATAAAAACAATACATTTCCTGAAAGTAAAATGATAAAAGGAATATATACACAAACTGTAAATCGTTTCTAACAAAACCCTTACGCTTTTATTGGATAGTAAGGACTTCCAAGCTATTCTAAGATGACTATTTTTAATTTTGAAAAATAATGACTATCATAAACATTTTTGTAAATAAATGATTAATACTAGGATAACCTTAAGTTGTATGTAATTGTATTGTTGTGTTGTATTTGCAATTCTCTTTTTCAGTTTTTTTTATGAAAATAGACTTTTTACTTAAATACGGGTTTTTCAAACTGAATCCAAAGGCAAAAAGTGAACTCCTAATTAAATGAAATTTTACATGTAACCTTAAAACGTCATTTGGCTCTTTTTTTTCTTGCCCTGCCCGATGGAAATCACTTTTTTTACCATATGACTATGACCCACCTTAATGTAAACCTGTAATATACAGTAAAACCTGTCTACAACGATACTTTTGGGACCTAAAAAAATATTGTTATAGACAGGTTATCGTAATAGACAGTTTGATTATTTATGCTGAGATTTTGCTGTCTATAAAAATATTTTCTGTGAACATAAGTTTGTTATAGACAGTATTGTTATACACAAGTTTCATTGTATAATGTGTTAGAGAAAGAAGGTGGTAAGTTTCCTGATTACTCTTAGGCAGCATTCTTCAATCTGATTGTTTCAATGTGCTTTTGCTTTAAGATAAATTGCTATTTGTGGTTTCTTTTTCTGCAGGTAAGTTTTCCTTCTATATAATTAATAAGCCATGTTAAAAAATTCTATAATTCAGTGTAGTTACATGTATTTTTTCCCTATAGGGCTCACGGATTCAATGAGAAACAACTTCCAACTCATGAAGGAGCTTGCGAATCATACTAAACTTGATCCTGCCACTCGTGTGAGAAATTTGAACACTTTCATTCGTCGTGTTAATCAGTAAGTCTTTAACTACCTAAATTCACAATTTTTTGAACCCCGATACTTTGAAACAGGATTTAGGTAGGCTAGAATTGCATACTTTGGTAAAGGTTGGGTTTTGTCAAAAATTAGTGTTATACATCCTTTGTCTTCAGGTAAAAATAAACATTTATTGCATTAAAGTTGATCATTTCATTATTTTGAACTCTCATTTGTGTAAATACATGCAGGCGATAAGAAAAAATAATTCATGTCTACTAATGAAATTTTAAGAATTTAAATAAACAGTAATCTTTGGAACTAGTCTCTTTTCTCGCTATTTGTCTCTTTTTCTTTTGAGTGTCTCTAAAGTATCTATTTCCGTGTTTAAATCTCTAAAATCTCTTTTTTTCCTCCGCGAATGCTCTGAAAATCTTACTCTTGACACCTGTTGAAACAATTTCAGTTCGCCAAAGTTCGTTTAGCTTTGAGAATCAAGTAAGATTGCAAAGTAATTTTCGGGTATTGGAGAGCGTTATCGCACGGGAGCGGGACCCTGCTGTATAAGAAATAAAATATTTTAATTTTTGTGTCAGAGGTTCATTCTGGTTACGTATGTATCATTAGTGTACATAGACTTCATTGTCCCCCCCCCCCCCCCAATCCTCGTAAGAACATAGTTTTAACCTAGTATTATTTGTTCAGTGTGTGCGCCCATACCTCTTGCTCCCCGTGCATCGTGGGGGTAGTTTTGATTTTCCACCCCTGATCAAGTACATTAAGAAACTCTGCTTCCAAAGAAAATATGGACATCAAAGCTGAATCGTTATTTGCGATATTTTTAGTAGAGCATAATCTGCAGCGGATAATGTCGGCCCGCTCTTCTGACAAGTTTCCAGATTTGGTTATAGCTTCAAAATATTGGTATGCTCGTACAAAAAAGATGGAAATAATTTTAGTTTTTTGCCAAAGATGGAAGACTCTCTAGATGGAAATATCGAAAAGTAACCAGAAGTTAAATCCGATCTTTATTGGGTATTTTGAAAAGAATACCGGCAAAATTCAAGACATTGTTTTCTCTTCCAAAGTTAGAGAAAGGTAGCATAGCAGAAAATATTTGTCTTCTGTTTAATGAAAAACTTCAAAAACGTGATGTGCAATGGACATTGTGTTTAGTTTTCTGCTGATAATGCATCAGTTATGCTTGGTGAGCACAAGGGTGTTGAATCCTTTATCAATAAGGAAAATCCCAATGCATTTCATGACAATTACCAATGCACATACGTTTTAATTTTTTGAATGCCTTTTTTGATTTTATAAGTTTTATGATCTGTGTAAAATTGAGGTTTTACTATGAAAAAAGTTCATGTACATATCAGGGATGAGATTTTTCCGGCTTATTTTTCTCAAATCAAAAAAGAAGATTTTTTATAAATTTTTGGACCTCGATTTATTTTAATTTTCCCCCCTCGAATCTTCATCCTCCGCTATATCTGCCAAAAACGTATGTTTTGGAATCATGCCAACGACGTCAAACATGTGCTGTGCCGGAAGTTGCATGCCTCGTTTGAGATTTCAATCTTTTTGCATCCTGCAAGTATTTCAATTATTTTTAATGTGGGTGGTTTTTTGCTATATGCTACCTTATATCTGTTTATTTTATTCATCGTTTAAGTAATATTTTTATTTCTTTAATTTATTTTAGAAAAATCGCAAAAGTCAATAAACATGGCTTAGCACCTACAGTCTCGAATTTATTGAAACTTGGCATGGTTACTTTTTTTGTCTATGTATGAAAGTGTAAAATATGTATGGTGAATCTCAAATGGTTTAGGCTTTACAGCCTGTTAAATGTTTTGAGATTTCATGATTAAATGAGGTAGCTGCAAGTTCTTTTGATTCTGAAATCTTATTTGGAAATTAAAAAAAAATTTTTGGGTTCCGATGCAAGGAAAAAGATAACCAATCGTTTATCTACATATATTTATTTTCAATTCTTACTATGAAAAGTATGTCGGACCACATAAAGAAATTTTAGATTTTTCTCTGTAAATTTCTACTTTACAAACAAACTTAATTTTTAAATTAATAATCTCGCTTGTTTAACACTATTTTTTTAATGAAAAAAATGTATTTTTCTCTAAAAAAAATGAAATGTTGATACTATTGTGTGATGTAGCCAAGATTGACCTCTGACCCCCAACACTTTGTTCAAGGACTCAGGGTTTAGAATTTGTTGCTTCTTTTTCAAAATGCAGATTTATTTAGGAATAAACACTCTTGCAAAAAATGGTACAATGCAGCAAATTGTACAAAATTGTTACGTATACTTAATTAAATACGTATTACCTTCAAAACTGGAAAATTAGCCATTTTTTGTTCAATTTTTGAATATCATGGCTTCCAGGGAATATCCATGGCTTTCTATTTTGATGGGGTTTTGGATATCACCCCTTTTGCGAAATTTTTTTCGATTTCCTCCTTTTTGCTCTCTGACCACTCTCATCCCTGACATATAAAATATACTTGAATTTAAAAATGATATTACTCTAATATACGTATAGATTTATTTTATAAATTAGCAATTTGCTCCTGAAGCATTTGGCATTTGCTCCTGACTAGCTTGTTACAATGTTGGCAAGTCTGCTATAAGATAGCTGTATAAGTGTATGTAAAGTCTGAAAAAGGATCTTTCATTATTGCAAATGGATAACACACATAAGAGAGCAAATGGTGCAAACAGATGAAGCTAGAATCATGTGCACCAAAAATGTATTGGAAGGGGAGCGTTTTTTTAACAAGACTGTTTGGGTCACTCGATTAGGCACGTAGGTCGTGCAGATCTAAAATTCAGTAAGTGGTGTAGTAGCAAAAGTGTTGTCAAAATCTGGTTTCAGGTAGTCTGGTTTCGGTGACCATGGAAGGTTTGATGTCGTTAGAAGGGAGGGGGAAGAAATGAATAGGAATGTCTAGAAATAGATGTAGCACTTGTTAAATTAAAACATGCATTTATCTGCATTCAGTTACTCATCACCTAAGAATCTTTTTAAACTTGGGTAAGCTGCCTGAGGATAATCAGGAGTTTACTGTATGTCCTTAATTCATCAAAATACTAATCTTTTTTTTTTTTTGGAAAAATATTAAATTTCTTTTTAGACTATCAAAATCCAGTGACCCCTGTCCAAATTCTGCAGTTACTGTAAAATTCCTAGATTTTTAATTTTTGTGAATGGCCCAGCTTATGTGTACTCATGAGTGCATTACCATTCTTATGTCTGCTTATATAGGTTTTTATTAGTTTATTCATTTTAATAGAGACTCATTATTGGATTTTTTTTTAGAAATGAAAATGTTGCTAGTGATATGAAAGCATGGGGTCTTAAATTTGATGATAACTTAGTTAGATTTCAAGGACGAGTTGTTCCTCCTGAAGATATCATTATGAGAGGTGGAAAGGCAAGTATATTTTGTTTCTAAATTATATCAAGTGAATGTTGTCAGTCTTAAGGGATTTCTGTCTTTTTGGAAAAACTTGAGACGAACAAAATAAAAATTTAAAGTAATAAGTAATCTGTAAAATGAGCTAAATATGGAGAGAATCCAAATAAATGATCTTTCTTGTCATTTGTATGGTTATAATAATGAACAGCTATTTATTACCTAATAATAGACAATATTATGTATTTAGCGTCAAATGAAATTCCACTGCTTAAGTTTAGCCTTGCATTATAATGAATAATGACGAGCAGACGATTCTCTTATCTGCTGGCTATTTTTAAATCATGAATCTTTCATTCTGTGTTTTTCTTATTAAGATCGCAATAAACGATGGAATAAACATGATGTGTGGTCGGTTGTCTTATTTAATACAGTATTTCTCATTAATATGGACATCCCCGCATCTACCAGCACCTTGCCGCTTAAAAGTATAGTTCGCTATTACAGAGACAAATTAAATATTAATTTTATTTCTTAAGCAGTTCTCCAGTGTAATTTTAGTTTCTGTTTTGGAGTATTTTTTGTTGGAAATTGTTTAATTTTTAAGTGTGAAGATAAATTTTTTATTTGGCTTAAAAATGAAATTTTGGGCATGCCTGCTTTATTTTAAAATTTTCGGTCTTTCGTCCAACTGCTCCCTTGTTTAATCAACTCTTATTATATGTAAATCATAAATAAGATGCGCTTCAAGCTTAAGAACCCAACCTTCAACTTGAGGATTTTTCATTTTTATTGATTCACTGTACATTCTTTTAACAGACTAGCACTTAAAGCCTGCTTTTCTTTTGTTGATAACTGCTTTTTTTTATTCTACTGTTTCGTTTTTTTTTTTCAACATCTATGTGAACATGGTTGATACACTTTTTAAGAATTTTATTTCTTAACTCCGAAATTCTGATTTTCCTCCAAAAGCATCAGTATTTTGGGTTTTTTAATGAAAGGAGCTTCAAATTTAGTCTATAAAAAGAATATTATTTAAGCCTATTTTTAAGCTAGAGCTTATGCTTTGCTGAAAATATCTTGATATGTTAGAGATTTCAATCTTTTTGCTTCAATTTGTTTTATGTTATTTCACACTAAGCAACAAATTTTTTTTTTCTATTTTGTCTAAATTCTTTTATTTGGTTTTCCTGTTTTAAAGATTAAACCAAATTAACCCCAGCCTCAATGCCTGGGTACCTTTTTGTGACTTTTATCTTAAATTTTTACCCTTTTAACCAAGTCTTGGTAAAATTGCTTTTAATCCTTGTTATTTACATGAATCTGAACTAAAGAAAGTTGTAACAGTGTTTTCAGAAACATTTTTGTGGGGAGTTTTTTAGTATTTAAAGTTATGCCTATATTAAAATATGGCCACCGCTTTCCCCTCATCACCCCCCCTTTCGATATCGCACCCCTTAATTTATTCAGTTTTTGGCAGTTCATAGCAATTATTTATATTTGATAGGGGAAACAGCACTGTATTAAGCATTAATATTCTTCTGAAGGGTTAGAGAAGTGTATAGTTCGAAAGCATGAACATTTGTAGCAAATTGGGTTTCTCAAGCAAGTACAATGCCTCCCCATCTAAAAAAAACCCTAACCTTTCTTTGATAAAGGTCATTTTACAATTTTTTCCCTTTTTCTTGGTGTAAAACCAAAGTATTGAACTCACGTCCCATACCCAAAAAAATTTTTTTCACAACTTAAAAAATTACATATGAGTCGCACTGCAGATCTTAGACGCAATTACGATTTTAAATGAAATTAAGTATACTCATAATTTCAATGGGCACTGCACCCATTGTTCATCAACATTCAATCAAATGCTACGAAATTATCGATGATGAATCCTGTCAATACAAGATTTTGTTTTGTTATAAAACAAAATAGTTGTGACTTTTGGTTGCTCCTTGTTTTTGTTATGAATTGAAGTGGAAAACAATATTACGGCTTCTTTTTGTTGATGTACAAATATATTACATTGTCATTGATACCGAATTAGGAACTTCATGTCTCTTTGAGATATACACAATAATATTTCAGTTGGTGTATACAACGTTTTTTTTATATTTTTTTATTATACCTACTTATGTTAGACGCCATGGCAGCAAAAGTTGAGCAAATGATAGTAAGGATAAATATTACAGATAATGATTTTCGATACAACGGGCCACATGTGTGAGCTTCGCTGGCCCCATGTGGTTGGGGGGGGGGGCGTAAATTGAACATCACTGGTATAAATAAAATACTACGAATTCACTATGAAATATCAAAGTGTTAAGGTTAACAAAAAAAACTAGAGAAACTCCTTTTTCCTACAGACCATTTAGCGTGAAATGTAAACATAAAACTCTGGAAAAACAATAAGCCATTTTTTGGTGAAAACAAGATACACACATTTCCCAAGATGAGGCTGGAAGAAAAAGTTCTAATTAAGTAGAAGAGGTGTCGGAATTTTTTTCTGCTCTTTTTCTGCGAAATTCAAAATGGGTACCCGGTTATTGAGAGTAAGGGAAAGGTTTGGTCATTGACGCTAGGGTTAAAATGATAGGTATTTGAAGGAATATACTTTAAAAAGATGATACTTACCTGAAACAGAAGTACATTCTGTATGACATTATTTTCTTTTTCAAATGGGAAATTAAAGGCCGACTTTTTTCTTTTTTTAATTAGGCAATGAACTTCGATATAATCCTTGAGGTGCAATCCAGGGCATAAATCTGGTCTGTAAAATTCAGTATTTTAAAAACTAATCAGCATTTACAGAATTTAGTTGGTAAAGTCTGTTTTTGGAAATTTTCAAAATAACTTTAAGAAAAGATTCAGCCCTTCTGAAACTTGTTCTTTAAAACATGACAGCTACATTTTGCATAATTTCAAAATGAATAAACATTTACAGGGTGGCGACAGATCAGGGAAAAGTCAGGGAACTTTATCACTCGGGGAAATATCAGGGAATTTTGAAAAAATAACGAAAAATCAGGGAAAATTGATCAAATGAAGAAAAAAAAAAATTTTTTCCCTCGCAAAATGAAGTACTTTGATTCCCTACGAAACTTCCGCCAATTATTTGTTTTAAAAAAGCAAAATTAAGGAGGTCCGATCATACAGTGCTGAATATTTGTGCATCTTTTTTCCTCAAGGTCAAAGTATTCAATCTTAGGATGAGCTTCCTAAGATTGATTCTGTGTCTGTAAAGTTCTTTATTTTACCTAGCTAGAATTTTCCTTCACGCATTCCATGCTATGTAAAATAAACAACCCTGCAGGCAAAGAGGAAGCCGTCATTAATGACTTTGCTCCCATGCTTTTACTCATTGCTTTGAAGTAATTAGCATACTGTTATATCATGATTTCAAGAAAGGATTTTTGTTTTTTAAATTAATGCTAAAAAATCTTTAAAGTTATCACTTGGAATTTTAAATTTAATTGCTAAAATTAATTTTGTCTCAAAATCAAATTTTTTTTTGTTACCATGTTATTATTCCCTGTTACTTCAGATTATTCGAAGGGTTCTTTTTTTTCAGACTTTAAAACTCTTTTATTTTAAAACCATATACATATTTTGAAATTAATAACTGGTTTTGCATTTTAATGTTGTTTGTAACTAAAGTAATCTAAGTTTTTTTTTTTCCGACAACTAATGAAATCATTTGAAATAGAGTTGTGCACATAAGTAAATATTTTTATTATTTTTTAATAGTTAAAATACTGTATTCATTCATTAAAAGCTAAGTTTTTGATTAGAGAATAGCTCAATATGACTGGTTGTTGGAAGATTTCAATTTGTTTCACATATGTCTATTCTGCCGTGTGCAGGTAAAGGGCAGAAACTGCACAGTTTTCTTTTTTATTTTTGCATTTTTGTCATCTATGGTATGTTGCCTTTATTGTAAGGGCTCGCTTATTTGGTTTTCGCCGAAAAAGAGACGCGACATTTTCCCGTTGTTAGTACGGAATAAACCACACATTTCTTCAAATATCTCAAACTAATATCTGCAGATACTGCCTTTTACCTGCATACGGTGCAGTATTTTTTAAGTAACCAAAACTACATTACTTCTATACTTTAACTATCACTTGTTACTCTTGCAGTAACAAAACAGCTTAAACCGTTTTAAACACTGCATTTTATTTAATATTCAAAGCTTTTCAGGTAGGGCAAAGAAAGGAAACCATCATCATTGGTAAGGTAAATCAGGGAAATTTGGTGAACTTAATCAGGGAAAAGTCAGGCTACTTTTTCTTCCTGTTCCTGTCGCCACCCCTGCATTTATGTTTAAAGATTTCAAGTTACTCAAAGCTGAATGTACTCTATAGATGTAACAATTGTGCTTTTGGTGAATTTGTCAACTTGTATGATGCTTAGAAATGTGGATTAATTAGAGTTTTAACTAGTAAAAATCCTGATCATAAGGGAATTTGATCGATGATATGTTTTAGTAGTCATAAAGCAAACATGATTGAGAATTTTTAGTTATTTTGTGAATAATGCTATTTCTTCTATTCAACAGGCATCTTACGATCAAAAATCTGGTGATTTCACTAGAGAAATGCGTGGTAAACCCATGTACTCTTCAGTTAACTTAGAGAATTGGGTTCTTATTTGTACCAAATTTGATGAACCTAAAGCAAATGATTTCTTGTCCAACTTATATAAAGTAGGTCCACCAATGGGGATGAGAATTTCACCACCTCAAGTGTAAGTATACATTATGAATGTTAAGTTTTTATATTTTTTTGTTTTCCTCCCAAAGTTAATACACATTTTTCTTTACTTTAATGTTAATATGGGTTTTTAATTTGGATGAAAAATAAATCATAGAGTCATTGTTGGTAGGTTTTCTTCTGTACTGAGGAATAAAAAAACTTCCACAATATTTCAAAGGTATTTTTCTGAGCAATATAATTGTTCACCCTCCCTCCAACTAAGTAGGAGTTCTAGTGATGTCAAAATGCCCAGGTATTTATTTTTAAGGGTAAATACAGAGTATATGCCAAAAAGTTATTGCACAGAATTATACATACTGATCCTTTTTTTACAAATTTATTAATTATACAGATCAGATATATTCAAAAGAAAAGTGAATGGCATATACAGTAGCATACTGGGCATACAAGATTATGGATTTTTCATAAAATACTACAATCAAAAATCAATCCTTTCTGAGTAATAAATATGCTCAATTTTAAAAAAGTTTCTTAAACTTCTTTTTCTGCCTTCTGGGTATGAATTTGCAGATCATTCAGCTGGTTATTGGTTCCAAAAGGCAAACCTTTATTTTTTTTAGTGGATTGAGTTTAAGGCTCTCATACTTCCCACATTATCACTTGAATTAAAAAGAATTTCAGGACCATGGTCTTTAATAACTTCTTTTCAGTATATCAACCTCTTCTCATATTTCCCCGATTACTGCACTTTAAAAGTCCCTTAATTAAAAATAAAATATGCATTATATATATGAATGTCAACTTAGCCAGTTATTTCTTATTCAGATAAATACATATCGCCTATTCCCCCTTTAAGCATATTTCAAAATACCCTGGCTTTGGTTAAATACCCAAAATATATTGACCAGATCCAAATCACTAAGTAGGAGTAATTAGTAGAGAAATACAGAATAGCACTTGGGCAGAGTACCAATTATGTTTTAAGAAGAACCACCGACACGCACATGAATTTTTAATTCATTGCAATAGTAGTATCAGGCCGAGGAGTCGGTCACCTTTTGTAACTTTTGTCACCTTTCTCACCTTTTTTGAAATGCGTCTTAGGAATTTTTTTTTTTAAATAATTAAAGCTACCATTCAGATACTTTTCAAAGATTTAACAGTGAAATTAATTTAAAAAATAGCCTTAAATATGCCCCCCACCTTGTTGTTTAAGAAAAATAGCTATGATATCGGGAAATCGGAATTTTTTTAACGCTTGCAATTGCACCCTATGAGCAGAACCAGTCTTTCTATCCCTTCTACAGATGAACTTGCTCCTTATTTTCGGGAATGTATGTTAAAAGAAGCATGTTTATCCTATTATGCTTTGAGCTTTGATGAAACTACCAATGTCAAAGACAAAAAAGAACTGCAACGAACAACAAAATATTGGTCTGAAAGCCAATGTTGCATCACAATAAGGCATCTCAAAACTTTCTTCTTGGGCAAGGCAGTTGGTGAAATTTCGATTGAGAAGCTATGTGAAGCACTTACCGAGAGTAATTATCCATGAATAAATATCTCATGCTTTCCTTTGAATGGTTCTTATGTTAATAAAAAGGTTTTTATGTTTGACACTATTATCCTCGAGACAAGAGAAAAAAGCCTAATAAATATTGGTATTTGCAGTATTCATACAATGCATAATGCACATTTTTGCTTTTAACATTGTTATATATGTTTTTATTTTTTAAGCGAAGGTATTTTTTATATTTCTTGTAATATTTGTTTGTTGTGAAAATCCATTTAATAATTAAAAAATTTTATCTTTTCTATACTCCTTTTTTCCTCCATCTTTAATAAATAAGTTTTATTAACTTGTAGGACATTAAAATAAAAGATTTACTCCATTGAAGCATAACAAACTTTCATTGTTCTCAAAATTTAAATTTGACTTGTAAATTTGAATTGTAAATGATTGCAGTATATTATATGCTTACACTTTTTATTAATTGTTAAAATCTGTCTTCAGCAATATTCAATTTTTACAGCTACTCTGTATTGGCAGAGTAAAGAGTACTCGGTAAATTGGCAGAGTTGGTTGAATACAGAGTAGTTAACCAAGTACTTGGTATGTCTCAGGTAATAAGTAACTAAACATTGCTTCCAAGAGCATGTAATATAAAACCTGAGAATACGATATGCTAATGTTGCTCTAGGCGATATTTTTAATTTGAAATAAGATCATGGCTTAGTTGGCATTTTAAAAAAAAATCAACATCACTGACCAAATATATAACCTTTTTTCATACTGAAATATGATGTGTAACACCATATTTTGCCTAATTTCTTTATCTTTCACTGTAGTGTTGTTATTCAAGTGGACAGAATAAACAATTTCCTTCAAGCATATCGAGAAAATGTGCGCAGTGGAGCTCAATTAGTTTGTTTTATTGTTCCAAATAACAAGAAAGAAAGATATGATGCTTTGAAGAAACATACCTACCTCGATAACGCACGTAAGTGTTTGATTACATTCTCAGTTTATACAATGTTGTAAAATATGACTAATAAAGCTAAGAAAAGTAATTATTCAACATATTTTAACATTTAAAACAAACATGTTTTTTTCTTGTTTTCTTTTGAGTTTTCTGGGTCTCGGGGACGGGATTTTTCCTGGAAGTTGGCTCCCTTTCCTGCAAATTTACATAAAAAAAACCCGCTATAGCGCGTAAACACTAACCCTGGACTTAATTTTCTCATAGCAAGAATTGTATGCATATATGCAGTATACACCCTTGTGCAAATTAATTGAACCAATATTTTTTCCATTAATTTTAAAGTCATTCCAAGTATTTTTTACCAATTAAATTAAAATTTAAAAATATTTATGGGATGAATAAATCCTTTACCTGAAATCAATTTGCACCAATCAGGGGAGTTCTGGGAGCGCATGTGCAGGAATTTCTGAAGATGAAAGCTGCAGCTATACGTCAGTTGAGAAAGCAGAGAGGGAAATATGGCCGAAAATCGAAATTAACACCAAAACCCATCTTTTTTTCCCCCCTACTTATTCATAGCAAAAAAGACCCTCGAAAGACTAGCACAGCATTTAATAAGAGATTCAAAGGATAATGGAATAAATGTTAGCGCATCAACTGTTCGGAGGTGCCTTTTTGCATCTTGTCGGCCGATGAAGAAACAGCTTCTGACCTAACGAATGAAGGAAAAGCGCTACTTGTGGAAGTTAAAATATAAGAATTGAACTGCTGAATATTGAAGGAAAGTACTATTTAGCGACGAAAGCAATTTCATTGCCCTAGGCCAAAGAACTTAACAAGTGCAGAGATCTCCAAGCAAAAGAACATGATCCAACTTGTAAAACACCTTCAAAAGAATATATTTTGGTTGATTAGGTTAAGATGGGGTTGGGTTTTTTGCAGCATGTTTAGGGTATGATGCATTTTGAGCAATATATAACCATTCTGGGAAAAAAGACTTTACCAGAGTTGAAAAAACGATACCCAAACAGGGATTTTACATCAGGATTTAGATCGTTTCCATCCTTCCAAAACGATCAAGAAAATGTCTGAAAACCAAATTGAGACATCTGAATAGTTTGCAAACTTTCCTGATATCAAGCCAATTGAAAATCTTTGGGATATAGGCAAGAATCGTCTATTGAACAAGAACTGTTCAACAAAGAAGCCAAAAACTGCTCTAATTCATGTTTGGGAGAAGGACAAAAACAGAAAATATTGTAAAAAATTGTGGATTCCACACCTAATCGTGTCCGAATGTTAGTAAAAAGTCGGACCTCATATTTTGAATTAAAAACTTCTGATTTTATATAAATTTAAAATATCATTTCTTTTCGGTTTTCTCGATTTTTCAAGTTTGTTTTAATTAATTGCACAAGGGTGTACTTGTTCATTTGTTGCTGGATTTGAATACTAATAATTCTAAATAGAATTTCATAGAATTTATGTCTAAAAGCAACATTGCTTTAAGACTGATGTTCCGGGTATCCGTATCCGAGGGAAAATAAAGATCTGTATCCGTTACTTTTTGACGGATCTTAAACGGATGGCTAAAAAGATCTTAACGCTTAGATCTTAAACGGATATTCTAAAAATTTTTAAATATTTGAATAAAAGACTTAAATTCCGTTTAAATTGGTTTTATTCCCTATATAAATTATAAGGTATCATTTCAGAAGCCAATTAGTACACTCCGTCGTGAAAAGGAAGGGGTAATAAGTTTTAAAAGTGTGTATCTGTGTGTCAATTTGTGCCATCGTAGCTTTTAAACAGATGAACCGATTTGGATAGTTCTTTTTTTGTTCAAAAACCGACTTTATCGAAAGTGTTCTTAGCTTGGCCTCGATTTTGTAGACTTTAATTACCGGAGATATTAATTAAAAACCGACTTAATGTTTTTCAAAATTAGGGTAGTAAAAACCTACCCGTACATTAAATATTGGCCCTAATTGAAAGAATGAAGTTTTCTGCGTTTGATATTAGTTTGGAACTTCCAAGTTATACAGTAGGACCTACTCTAATCTTGTAAAGTAAATTTTAAATGCAATTCTAAGCCTTTATATGCGCGATTGGTAGTGATTTCATAGTCGGAAGATAAGGAGAAAAAGCTCAATGATTTAAACTTTCTATTTGCTGTCAGTTCATATTTATTAACAATGTGTGCTCTGACCCGGGAAATTCGTCTGCATATGAGGTTCTTTTTTATAATGTTCAATTTAATATTAGTTTGTTATTGATTTGGAGTTTCTGTTATTCTTCATTTTGGTTTTTCTCAGCATCCTTCAAAATAAGTGAGAAGAAATACTCTATTTACTGTTTGTGTTCCTGGCTCTGTTATATCTTTGGTTACATCGTCAGTCGGAGTAAGTTGGGTGGAATGGGTCAGCACTGCATTTATGCTGAAATCAAATGCGAAAAATTATTTCTAGCCTATCTAGTAGCAACTTTACCACTCTTGCTTCTGTATCCTACATCTACCGAGCAAACTAGAAATAATTTTTCATTCTATTTTATCAATGTAGCGCTGATCCATTCCTTCCAGCTTTCCCTGAATTTTTACGGAGATTTCTTTAGAGAGTAAATCATAGTCTTAACTATATTTTCGCCGTAGGTGACATTTTTTGAAGAAACAGTGCCATTATTCTGACTGGAATACCTTCCGTAATAAATTTTACACTTGGATAGTTGAATTGGGTAAAAACATTTTAAGATCCGTATCCGCGGATCTACATTTTTAACGATCCGGCACATCACTATTTAAGACCCTTTCTGTTAGTACATTACAGGCATACCAACTGTCGCACCTAACAAATTTCTCTCCCGGTTCTACTTTTAAGTATCAATTTCTCTCGTTTTTCACTAGATTTTTTTTTTGCTACCCTTTCATAATTCATCGATTTCATTTTATAAAAGATTGTTCTTCCCTGAGCCTCAATAGATGCACTTTCCTAGCTTGACCTGATGCATCATTTTTTATCATACATGTGGAAAATAGACAGTTTATGCACATTCCACTTTTTCTGATAATTTCCTCAACTTTTGACTGTACAAAGCCTGAGCTTAAATACAAAGATTTGCACCCCTTGGTATCCCTGCCCCCAATGAATATTCCTTAAGGGCTGTGTTTTCTCTTTGTGGCAAAACATTGTTAATTCCTTTTGTATCAAGCTATCTCCAACTAATTTATAGAAACAAAGCTCCTTGTTTAGTATGACAATATTAAAATTGTTTCTTAACTGTTGACTGTTATTTCTATCTCTTTTTCATTTTGTTGTTCAGCAGTGTACTAATAAACTTTTGTTTCAGTTGCTAGTCAAGTCATTGTTGCAAGAACTTTAAGCAAGAAGCCAATGTTGATGTCAGTTGCTACAAAAGTTGCAGTTCAGATGAATTGTAAATTGGGTGGAGAACCATGGGCCATGACCATTCCAGTAAATATATACTGTTATTTTTGCAGCTATAAATTGCTAAGAAGTCGCTGAAAATTCAGCCATGACAGCGTTTAAGAAAATAATACTGTAGCTAATTTTTTTAAACTTCAAATAAGAAATGTAGAATTGTACGTAGCACTAAGCGCAGGCATAGAAGTATTCCTATATTTGTATATATTCCTATAAGTCCGAAAAACATTCCTATATTTTTTAGTCCCTGCTTCCTTGAAGCTCCTATTTTTCCAGCCTTGATCTTCAAACGCCATGATTTCCGCTGGAAAACGTATTTTTTAGAAACATGCCAGCACCAAAGACTGAAAATTACATGCTTTGTTTCCAGATTTCAACCCTTTCTGTGAAGGTTTCAATTATTTTTGAAGTAGATTAGTATAGTAACATAGCTACCTTAAGTCAGCCTATTCTATATTGTACCTTTATTTACATAGATTTTAATAGTTTTTATTTCTTAGGTTGATTTTCATTAGGCATAATCAACCAAGAAAATAGAATTAACACTCAGTCTCGGGTTTTGATGAAACTTCGTGTGTTTGTTCCTCTTAATATGTTTAAGAAAGCATGCAGAAAGTTTTTGAATCTCAAAGGGTTTAGGTGTTTCAACCCAGAGGTGTGTACAGAAATTTTGGAGCTCCTCAAAAATGACTTTTACAGGCATCCTCCATATTGTTTACACCTATGTACTTACATGCTGTTTGAACTACTGTACTGTTTTGAAACAAAAAAAGAACTAGTACAGATAGAGCTAAGAAATTTATTGCACAAAAATATACCGCTCCCGACATTGCTCCTGTGATATTCCAGCATTTGTTATAACATGGTGCCAGTGGTGGCTCGTGCCTTGAAAAAGTGAGGGGACCAGATCATGGGTACACCTGCCCCCCTCCCCCCTCTGTTTTTGATTTTTAAAAAAATTTTAATTTAAAATTCTCTTAAATTTTTTTTGTGATAAGTTAATAAAATTAAAACTAAATCACGAAAGATATTAAGCTCATGTTTTATGTCCATGATTGCCGGTGGGATGGTGCACTTTTCCTCCTGACTCAAACATAAAATTTAGTTAATCAAATAAGGAAAAACTACAAAATATATCACAAATTATTAATCTCACGTTTATGTCCAGTACGCTTTCCGGCGCTGCAGTAAGTCTCCCTTGCAGCACTGATAAGGGACTGCAAGGGAGGCCTTTTCACCCCTGGCTTTTCCAAATAAATTTTAAAGCAATATTAATCTAATATTTTTATTAGTAATGTTATTTTTACTCTTTTAATAAATAATTTTGAATGAGTAAAATTTACTTTATTTTAAACAAGACCAAATTACAAAAGTGCAAAAATATTGTGATCAGAGAAATATGTAAAAATTATAAATTAACTCTAACAAAAATGAAAATATATCTCTGTATTCACTTTAAAATAAATAAAATAAAAATAGATAAGCTAAATTTAAAAAAAGAATGATAAAAATAAATTTAGAAAACAAAGTTTTAAAAAATCCTTAGTGATTTACATGCGGGTGTACCTTTCAGCATATGAAACTGCCGGTAAACATAGCCGAGATTCAGAATTTTTATGCAGAGAAAGAAAGAAAAAACTAAGTTATTGATAACTTGTCGCATTTTCATTTAAAAATACATGAGCTGTAATTTAAAACGGATAATAATATCTGTGGAACAATGGGAAGACATTTTTTGAATAAAAAAGTAATCTTGTGACGATACATGCACACACGTACATATAACACAACAGTGGCGCAAATAGAAAATAATTTTTAAAGTGGGGAGGGGGGGGGGCATAGTAGGAAAAAAACTTAATCAATTTTTGATTTTGATTTGCTCATCATCAAATCATTCAAATTGATGATCAATTTTGAAACTTGTAGTTTAAAAAATGCAATTTTAGATAGTGGTGATGTATGTGGAAAGAACGGTACAGGGGGACTCTGCGGAAAATTGCAGAAGTTGAAGCCTGAAAACACAGTTTTGGGCCATATTTAGTGATTTTAGGGTAAGGGATGGAGCTCCAGGACTCACTATCTTAATTTTTTTTTTCTTTTTCGAAAAATAGTGATTCCTCGTCGTTTGAAATTGCAGTTTCAAAAATGTAATTGTCAACAAACTTTAAATATTTTTACGGTAAGGGGTTCTTGAACACTCCCTTGGAATTTTTTTTTCAAAATTAAAGTCCTAAAAGCTTAAGCACAATATTCTATGATATCAACTATTAAGTGTTTGGAAAGTTTTGTTGCAAAAAATAAGTGAAAAAATCTTAAGCTGCTTGGTGTCAGAGTGCATATAGTATTTATAAAAACTTGATTTATCTAATGTTCACTGAGCAATTGTTCATTAATTATTTTTTCTCCCGTACCTGATGACTTGTTCCTTCAACCATACTCAAAGGATAAACAGCGTCCTCAGATATTAAGTGTAAAAAACTAACTACCCATCTAGAACAAACGGGAAATCCCGCTGTAACGTCCGCCATATGAAACAGAACAAACAGGGCTCATTGTCCTCCTATATTTTCACAATTTGTCAGATATTCTCCTATATTTTCTCACTAACTCCTATATTTTTTTTGTCGGATGCTAAATGCTACCCAAAAATGCAAAAATCTTTGATCCATTTTTTTTCTAATTTCTCCTCTGCACTTTGCACTCTTGCATCTTTCATGTTGCCACATGTTTTACACTCCTGTTTGATTATTTTTATGAAACATACAAAATATAGATGGCTTTACTTGCAACTTTTAACTTGTTTTCAATTAATTCTTTTTCTTTTTATGAGTTTACTTTCATGGGCGGATTTATGGGGGGGCAGAGGGGGGCAATGCCCCCCTAGTTTTGGGAGTACTTTATGTAGTAACAACACATTTTCCAAAAATTTTTTAAAAAGTCATTATTATTTTTCCTTTTTGACTGGAGTCCAGAAGGACATGGGTAGGTTTATAGGAAAGGGGGGGCATAGGAGGCAAGGCCCCCCAGTTTTGAGAGGACTTTAAAAGGTAATAACACATCTTCCAAAATCTTGAAACAAAAAAATTATTATTTCTTTTTTGAATAGTTCAATGAAAATGAAGAGAATAGCGAATGTCCTT
Source organism: Uloborus diversus (assembly GCF_026930045.1). Lineage (NCBI taxonomy): Eukaryota > Metazoa > Arthropoda > Arachnida > Araneae > Uloboridae > Uloborus > Uloborus diversus. Next base: position 28,965,233 of record NC_072734.1, on the reverse strand, counting down.
TTCTGATGGGAGAAAAGAAAACAAAAAGAACATTAAATAATAATAGTACAGCTGTCACTGGGGTGCTGAAAATATGCCTAAATTAACTATTTTGGACTGAAAACCATTTGGGCAAGTATGTAAATGAAAATATAGGCTAAACGAGCTATGCATTCAGCTGCAACACTTATAATAATTGACGATTATTTTTAAATTAGAACCTAAAACAAAGGGAACCCCCCTCCCCCATTTGCGCTAACAAAACAATCTACTCGTTATGATTTGTTTTCTTTCTTTTCAGAATGTTTATTTTCAATTTGCTTGATTTCAAAAACTAGATATTTTGTGTTGTTACAGACGAAAGATTTTGAAGAACCTTCTGGATTCACACGTTCAGTTTGGTAAAATTATAAAATCCTTTAACCGTAAAAACTGACGAATTTTCGTAAAAATTACAAAAATCTGCAGGTAAGAGTGAATTACATGACCGGATTTGCCTATAAGATAAACAAGCTATAGCTTTGGGCCACTGCTTTGAAGTGGGTCCGTAACTTGCAAAAAATTACATTATTTGTACCTTAAAAAAATGGAAAGTGCTTGAAAAAATTAATTTCATTTTCAGGTGCTTGAAAACCTTGAATGTTTGGAAACATGGGGCTACAAACCTTAAATTTTAAAATTTCTAACAAATGGTGGGGGGAAGAATGCCAAAATATATCAAATTTAGCTCCTTGCTACATCCTGCATCAAAAGTGTAACAATCATGGTTCTTACGTTTGTAACATATTACTTGAGATAACTTTTTGTGACTCACGTGTTTCATATCCTGCTATTTATTTAATCCTGAATGCAGTATTTTGGAAATTCTTTTGTATTGATTGCTTTTATCTTGCTTCTGCTGCATAAAGTTAATCTGTTTAGCCCAGAAAAAAATTATACACTACCTCTATTCCTTTTCGTTTTCTGCACTGCTAATAATTTAAAAAAAAGGTTGTTGTAATGAGAGAATTCTATAATTTATTTTTTCTTTTAAACTTCAAATAGCTGTTTTTTTTACAAAGTTTGAATAATACTGTGCAACTGTATAATCTAGTACTCAATTTCAGAGACTGGAAAATGCAAATGAGGTGCCTTGAATTATCAAATGTTCAAAAATCCTTGAAAAGAATTGGCGCAGTTTAGCCTACTAGGGCTTTTGTGCCAAAACACCCAATCTAACCAACCAAACCCTGAAAATAACTAGACACTTCTTTGAAACTCAAATGTATAAATTATGAATTGTTCTAATAAGTAGTATGTTACTCTCATGTTACATATTTTCTAAATCTGTACTGAATTCTTTTTAAGTATTAACTTACGTCACAAAGCACATTTAAATCGTAAAACTTTTTTTTAAAAATTATTTGTTTTTTTTTTCCTGAAATTTTTGTCTATTCAATTAACCCTTGAAAGGCTTCAAAATACAGAATTTTATATCCATTTTACAAAATTTCCTCCGGGGGAGAAACCCCCAGACCCCCTAAAATTAGAGATATTCTATATCCCACTTAAAAGGGAGCCTTTCGTCACTCTCTTGATACCAGTCACCTCTCTGTTCAAAAAAGTTCAGTTCAAAAAAGGACAATATGAAAACACACATTAATGAAAACTATGCACGAAAAAAGTAAAGCATGCCCTTATGCATTGCAGAAAAACAGACCAAAATCGGGGGGGGGGGGGAGGCAATTTAAAATGTTGCTGAAAAAAAAATCCTGCCCCCCCAGGAACTCAGTCCTATATCCGCCTATGTTTACTTTGGAATTTTAATAGTATAACATGTTAGCTTTAAGTGTACTGCTGTAAAGATTTTTAAAGCTTTTAATTTTGTCACATATATTCTTACATTTAGTTCAAATGACCGATTATAGCTCAAACGATTGTTTTTGAAAATGCCCTATACAGATTTTGGTACCAATTCAACTTTGAGTACTTCAAATGTTTCAAAGCTTGTAGCTTGCTGAAAAAATGTAACTATCTCTATGAAATAAGTGTGATTTTATAGGATTTTGTCTTTTTTTTTTTTTTTTTCAAATATATATCCATGGAAAAACATTCCAATATTTTTCCATTTTGTGTGTAGATTTTCCAAAATCTCAGAAAACCGTCCTCATCTCAATTTTTTTTTTGGCTCATTTTTTTCTATCTACTCGGTTACGGTTACAAATTGCAGAGGATAATGGATAGTTCTATACTCCACTTGGGCTCTTCTAACACCCGTTTCGTTTTGGCAGATTAGGTCAAATTTAAACTTGATACATGTGTATACATATATATACACACACATTAACTGTAAGTTATGGATAATGTCATTAGAGTGAGCGACGGGTAATTGAATCAACCACTTTAATGAATCAATTACTCAAAAAAGAAGTGAAATCCAGTTTTAACATTCAAAAATTGCAGAATATTTGAATCGGCCGCTTAAATGAAACAAGTGTATGAGACTGACCATTTCTCTCTCTCTCTCCGACAAACATGATGCATTAGAGCAGTCTTTTTTCTTTGACTTTGTTTAGTAAAATAAGTTTTTTTTCTGTAAATAGTGAAACAAAGGAAAGGCAGAGTGTTGCACACTTTTTGTAAAGATTGTCTCGAGACATGGAGTGGATGGGACTTTTCATCATTAGTGTTAGCATTGAAACAATGAGGTACCAATGCCGAAGACTACGGGTAGATTGATGACATTGAAAAAAGAATGTTTAAATTAATTATTACCTAGTTTTAGCAACCAAAAAGAGATGCATTTTTCGAAGCACATAAGTTAAAATCCAAATTTTGTATTTGCTTTTTCATACTGTTTTGTAATTAAATTCTTAAAATAATCAGAGAATGGATATTTTGGGTGTGAGGTATACTTTTGATGATACCTCGTAAGTTCTCTGAAATTGTATGTAGAATTCAATGTTAAGTAAAATTGTGCATGCGTTTTTTTTATAATTGAATTAAAATTGTCTTAAACGTGATTCATTTTAGCGACGGTGGGTACAAAAATTCATTTGCTCTCACATCTGTGACTCATGCAAAATAGAATTATATTGATACTGGTGCTCTGTTTTTATACAGTGCTCCAAACATATTTGATGCTACACTTTTTCGAAATTCCTCTATATTTTTTCTTCAAAATTCTTATATTTTTCCTTTTAAACTCCTATATTTTTCATTTTAAACTCGTATATATTTTGCTATCAAACTCCTATATTTTTCCTTTTAAACTCGTATATATTTTTTCCCACTTGCTATGAGCCCTGAACAAACAATCGCAATAGGGAAGTATCAACCTATCAAATATTCCAATTTTAACTATTGCACATTGTTGACAGGCTTACAAAACACAAAAATTCACCATGGCCGGATTTTTAAAACCAACGATTGATTTTTTATGAATTTTTTAAAGAGCGATGCGCAAAAAAGAGGTGTGGCCTAAAACGTCAGCAACTGACGTCATTTCCCTGTTCCGATCAGAGCTCCATTTCCATGCCGTGTTGCGCCTACCAGGAGGTGAATAGCACTGTCGTTTTCAGTCTTTTTAAAGCCTTTAACCAGCATTTTTTCCATCATGGAGCTAGGATTCACGAAAGGTCAATCCAATAACCTTCCTCAAGTAAAGTCATTCATGGTGTTTGACTTTTTTCGAAAGGACGAGAGATTTAATGTCCTAGAAGTACGGGGAGTGAAACAACAAAGTTTCACCATTGTTATTCTTTAAAATTGTACGCACATATCCGTCTATGTTTGCAGTTCATATTATTCGCATTAGTTTCCCTTATCAAGATTGATCATTTCCATTTGTGTGTCGATGGTTTTTTTTATCTGAATATATAAATTACAATGTACGAGCGCTATTCCAGTTCTTACTTGGCGGCTTTTAATGAGGCGCGCATTTTGTAACAACCCTACTGCAAGTGATTCCAGTACTAAGTTTTAGAGCAGTTTCTGCATGAAAATTTTTCGCTTTGTTGGCAATAAAAGTTGATCTGCTTTTTTTTTTGTGGAAAATTGTTTTAAATCCATTAATACATGTTAATTATCCTTGAGTTTTTGTGCAACTTAGCAAAAAAAGGAAAAATATATTTTTTTGCTCTTTTGATAAAAATAATAAATTTGAAAATGGTGTTCATTTCATAAAATAAGTACCTTTTTGCATGTGAGAAAGGTCTTGTATATATAGAAACGCTTCTGGTGATAAACTGAAAATGTATTTTTAAATTATCAATTTGTAATAGTTAAAATTTGAAGATAGTTTGAATGTTAAAAAGAAAGTATTAATAGTTTTTGCACTGTTATTAAAATGGAAATAGTAATGCATCTATTACTTTCTATTTAAGTTGATTGTGCAGGGTTTAAATTCCTTTGTTTACTTGCATTTTTTAAAAAATATCTCATATGCTTATTAAACATTTATTTACGAACAGTTGGGAACATATATTTCAAACTGTATTTCTCACTTGACATAGTTTTTAATTAAAATGCAGTGCAAATTTTCATTTTCAAATTTTAATTAATAAACACACTTGAAAACACTTCTTTCGAAGATCCTGCTGGGAAGGAACATTAACAAATCGCTTGTGAGGAGTTTTTTTAGATGTAGATACGCATCCAGGAACGAAGCAATACTTGTAATTGATTCTACTAGCCATGACAAAGAAAATCAAATTAAAAACAATCGCAGAATGCATTAAACCCTACAGACAGCAAAGGATTTTCACTAGCCTTTTATGCGCGCTGCTGTTAGAAGGCTCTTGTTTTCCCGCGCCTTCCCCCAAAGATCGCCAAGCACTTCTTTGTCCTAGCCAACAACGCCGCCTCGCAGCGCGGCAGTGACGTCAGTCAAAGGACTTACAAGCAAATGACGTCACTCGCGCGTGAACTTGAAAAAATTATTTTAAAAAAAAGTATTAGTCGTATCGTAAAATTTTTTTTGCAGATGATGTCCATGTATGTTACTCTATCATATAAAAATAAAATTAGAAAATCGAATACTTCCCTATTATATTGTTTTAAAAAATGATAAAGGTAAAACAGTTCTCTGAATAAGCGAAGCTCCCTCCCGATGTAAACACCTTCTTCATCTAAAGTGACTAAACACCCTTTAAAAACGAAAAACAAGCAAGCAATGATTTTCTTTATAATGTAAACCAATTTTTTAGCTGTTTTGTTTAAAAGGTGCTACTACCTTATTTTTTCATTTTTTATGCATATATTTCTGTAGATGAGCGAGGCATATTTTATTACTAGAAATCAGCTTAAAATGTTACATTTGAATTTGCAATTTTAAACAATTTTGAAAATATTAATCAGATGCTAGTATGTCAATATAGGTGTATAAGAAAGTAGGCTCATTTAGTTGTTTTATTTCAGTACTTACTTTAAAAACGTGTCTCGTATTTCACCCCTCATTTGAAACATCTTGGACCTACTTTAGGCTCATGCCCTGGCCAACAGGTATCCCTCTCCCCCCTCGTGCATGCCCCTGTTTCAACCTGTTCAAGTTTTTGAAACGGCAGAGTACTCCAGACTAAAATAATGCTTATTTTTATTTTTTAATGTTTCAGTATTGAAACCTCATTCATTTAAAGCAGCTTGTCGAATTTGCACTTATCTTTCACTGAGATGCTTCTGAGTTGTGTGGGAGAAGGGGGGATATCTTATTAGGCATGAAAAACATCAGTTTAAGAAAAAGCTTGCATGTACAAGTTTCAGTTTCTTTTAATGATTTAGTAGGACATAACTTTTTTCTTCATTTTATACCAGATTATTTTTTGAGCGACATTAGAAGTTCATTCGATCTATGGCTCACACTTGTATGTTTCGGCAGTTTCATTTTAGTTTGTAGATGGGTAAAGGTAATGTAATATAAAAATGTTAAATACAACATTTAATATAAAATGTTCCAAAAGTTGAAAATAATCCATGGTTTGAACATACCAAAGTCCGGAGGACTCTACATTTCAGGCTCTGTACTGTACTTCCTGTGCTATTTTGTTCAGAAAGTTTCTATCTGTGTGTGTAAAAATGCCTATATTTTTCTGGAGAAATTCCTACATTTTTGGAAAAATTCCTATATTTTTTTCGAAAAATTCCTATAATTTCTTTTATTTTGTTTATTGAATCACTTCTATTCCTGTAAGCGCTAATAACACGTTTATTGAGACGACGCAATGCTCATTAAGACAAAGTATTGTTGATTATCAGGGTTTGCCGATATATAAGTCGATAAATATCATGATATATATCACTATATTCAGATTTATTTTAAAAATATGATTTTGATATTTTCGATATTTATTTTTTCAACTACGGTATTTTCAATATAAAAATTGTATTAATTGCAGTAAATTTTTATGATGTATAAATACATCATTAATATAACAAAGTATCATAATATTCTTTTTTTATTTTATATTCATAAAATTATTAGTAATGTAACAATTTTATACAGATTAAAAGTGCCTGGTTAAACATTAAATGTTGTTCAGAAAAAAAGTGATAACTGTGCACAGACTAATGCATATTTTTTAGGTCTGAATTATATAACTGTATAAGTAAAGAGAAAGAGAGTAAAACAGCTAATACTACAGCTAATAGAAATTGATAGTTAACTTGTGTATGGAGGAATTGATTGTTCTCATAGAACAAAAGATATACAGATAGTTTTTGATCGGTTTTAGTTGCAACACATTTAAGATTTTTTCGTATCTGAGAAATGTAATCAAGGGCACCCATATAGTGGGGCAAGAGGGTGCTCAAGCTCCCCCCCTTACAAATGAGAACTTCCTTGCTTTTAGTGCTTTTTTCTTTGCAAATATATATAAACTTCTTTTCCGGTCATTAATGAATAAGTTATTAAAAATGTCAAATTTTAATATCCCTAATCTGTACGGAAATAGGTTTTCCATGGATAAAATATTTTGCTAAATCATGGGGAAAATTTTTGAGCCCCCCCCCCCCCCCCCCCACTTAAAATTTTTCATATAGGTGCCCTTGGTTGCAATATGCTGTAGACTTGTGTATATTATGAGCAGTGTATTGTATCATCACTGTTTCTTGATTAACACTTTAATTCAATATACAAACTAATTTATAATAAAACTTATGCCGAGGTTTTTTCAACTATCCCGGCAAGAATACCAACCCCATACTTTCTCCTGAACTGTAGGTTTGCGACTACCAATGTTCATAGATTATTGGTGGATCACATAAATGGCCTATTTTTACTCCGTACTCCATACCTGCCAACTCTACTGGTTTTTCCGGGAGTTTCCTCAATTTTGATCATTTCTCTTGGTTATGTTTTAAATGTAAGGAACATTTGGTTGTACTAAGAAGGATAATAAAGAAATTCTTTATTTAATAACTAAGAATGAAAAATCTGTCGTTAACCTCTACTGGATTTTTTAATGATCTACTGGATTTTTTTCCCAGTAGATGTTGGCAGGTATGTTACTCAAACTTTTCTTTCTTTGCTATCAAAGATGAATTTTTGAAATGTTTGTTTTGAAATGAACAAAAAAAAACTGAAGTCCATAGTGAGCTTACAATTTCATATGGTTCGGATTTTCACGAGTATAAGATCTTTTTAAAAATCAATGAAATAATCACACATTTGGTTTTGACTTTTCAACCTTGTTTTATCACACTTTTAATTGATATTAAACCTTTTATGTTTAAAAAATATTTTCATTAAAGAAACTAGGAACTCCTGCATTCTAGAAATTTGGAATAAAAGTTTCAGAAACCTCGCAACTATCTGATTTTATAAATTTTTCTTTTTCCAGTTCAAAGTGCCTTTGATGATAATAGGTTATGACACCTATCATGACTCTTCAAAAAAAGGACGTTCTGCGGGTGCCTTTGTTGCTAGTTTAAATCAGAACTGTACTAAGTGGTATTCAAGAGTTTCCTTCCACTCTGCCGGAGGGTGGCATGAACTGTCTGATCATTTGAAAGTAAACTTTACTGGTATGTTATTGTCACTGGTGAAAAAAAAAAGAGATAGAAATATCTCCTTATATTATCAGCTTATTCTTTTTAATTAATAAGCATTTTGCGTAGCCAATCGCTACTCAAGAAATGAATCATTGCTGTGCGTTTTTTTAATGAAATTCTGTCCAGGACAATCTTACCTTTTTTTTCTCATTTTCCATTTAATTTCTTTTTCCCATAACTTTTATACCGTTCCATAAAGTATTCTTTTTTTAATGCTTATGTTATTACCGCTATCTACGTTAGACAGCGTGAATTAGTTCCCCAGAAATGCCAACCTCCCGGTTTGTTTCGTTAATGCTCACACTTGCAGAGTTTTCAAACAAATAAGATTTTCAGAATATAACAGCTTCTAGCTATTTAAACATACCCAGGAAAAAATGTCAGCGTAAAACCTTCAAAAAAAAACCTCGTAAAACTAGCAGTTATTTCGGACTGATTTCCCTACGTAAAACCTGATCAAAACCTGCAGGCTCCGTTCAGGTTTTTTAGTCCGAAATAACTGCTAATAACCTGCGCCTTCGAGATACCTGAAGGTTCTATTCAGGTTTTTTAGTCCGAAATAACTGCTAATAACCTGTGCCTTCGATTTTCCTGCAGGCTCTGTTCAGGTTTTTTTGTCCGAATTAACTGTAAATAGCCTGCACCTTTGATTTACCTGAAGGCTCTGTACAGGCTTTTTAATTCATTATAACTGGCGTTGAAAAGATTTCGATTTACGTTCAGACTCTGTACAGGTTCTATGTCTAGAAAAAGTCAAACACATGTAGTTGTTGTTGTCTTGTGCCAGCTGGGTTGGCAACTTTTGGGGTAGGTTGCTTCACTTTTCCAACTGTACTGTAATTTGGAGTAAAGCCTGATTTCCGCTGTACACACATGCCATAAGGACGCGTTTAACGGGTGAGCTATTTTTCACAGAGCATTCAAAGGCAGGGGCGGACTGGATCCCCCAAGAGGGTGTGAACCTTGATTCCCAAAGGGCGCAAAAATTAAAAAAGGTGCACAAGTTCGGAAAGCTGGAAATAGAAAAAAAACCAAAGGCGCACCAGTTTGAGGGCGCAGGATGAAAACCGAGCGAGCAAAAGGATAAAAAATAAGGAGCACAGGTGTGAAAAAGCAGGAAAAAAAAAGCTGTTTGAGGCATAAAAAAAATCTGTGAAGGCCACAGGTTTGAGAGCGCAAAAAAATCTGAAGTTCCAGTTTCGAGGGAGCACAGGCAGGTGGAAGCACTGGCCCGTGGTCTGATGGGCCAGTCCGCCCCTGCACAAGGACAGGAGAGAGAAAGTACATCTATGCCCAAGCCGGGATTCGAACCTAGGATCTCCCCATTCAAAGTCAGACTTCTCACACCGCTAGACAAAGGGGTCAGCGCTGGTATTCACGGCTTCTTTATTACAGAGCCCCTCGTTTGAAACACCCTATAGATAGATCACATGCAAAAATGCATCAAGATTTGTAAACACAAGGAGTGAAGAGTGGCTGAACCAATGGGTTGCGACAACATTCATGTATGATTAGTGCTCGGTAGTCTACAGAATGATTTGAAACAGTCTTGACGCATCCACCCACATTTATGCTCAGAATAAAGTATGCTAACTTGGAACTGGAACTCCTAATGCTTGTTCCTTTAAAGCTGGATGCAGCCTAGAAAACAGGTTGTAATAGCTTCTTTACTGAATAACTACAAAGCAACTTTTCTTTCATTGTTGAATGTCTGCTCTGCATTGTTCACCAGACAGGGTAAGAAATAGTATTTTTCTTAGAAAACACGTTTTTCTGTCTCTATGATACAATTGTTCAAGTTTGCAAAAATATATCTATTTTAAAAGAATAAGAAAATAAAAACAAAATTTTAAAAATATCCGCAAAATCTTGGAGTTGCTGCAAAAACTACGAAACAGAAAATGTCAAAATGTCCAAACTAAATAAATATATTTCAAAATTCAAAAAACTAGTTAACTGGCAAATTCTAATACGTAAGCAGGTTAAAATCATTGAATAAATTTATTGGTATAAATAGGATATGGTAAAAGAAAAATTAAAAATCGAAATGAAAATATAACCGCATTATTAATAATTTTAATTAATTTTCTTCACACCTCTGTGATTCTGAAAATATTTAATTATTTAAGCTTCGACAATTATAACTTGTTATACAGTCAAACCCTGTTAATACAGACTTGCTTAACGCGAATTAAATGCCATTCCTTGTCAGACAAAGCTACAAATTAGTGTTAAACCATTCCTTTAACATGAAGAGGATTTAAGACGAAATCCCGCATAAGACAAAAAAAATTTTAAGGTCTTGAAGAAAAAAAGAAAATCCCCATACTTTAACATGAAATTACTTTCGAAAGTCGGTAGATCAGCATTTGAATGCAAGCGACATGGCTGGCAGCGAGAAAATTCCTTTCCTTGTGTAGGAAAATCGGGGAAACCACGTTGTTCAAGAAAGTACTAAATTTAGCTGTAGACGATGCTTACAGTAAAAAAGCTGGGATGAACAGTGAAATCTTCGACAAATGGCTGACAAACCTAGAATTAAAATTTCATTGTGAAAAAAAAGTTTAATTCTGGACACTTGTTCTGCCAAAGTAGAGGTTTAAGGTCTAAAAGCGATCAAGTGTTTTTTTTACCCATCAACACAGCAGTGAAATTCCAGTCTTGATATCAAGGAAAAATCAGATGTTTGAAAATGCACTATCGCAGAGAACTGGTTCCAATAGCCATTGCCTCTGTTTCGAATTACTTGTTTCTTACTTAAAAATTATAAACATAAATGTTTGGGTGTACATTTTTGTACAAAGGTACTTGGTTCTTATATTTTCTGAGACACAAGAACAAAAAAAAAAATGTGTGCGTACGCAAAATCCGGTAAAAGTGGAAATCAGTTAACACAAAATTCGGTTAACACAATATTTTGGCATCCCTGTCGAGAACTTAAATGATTATTATTCGAATAATAGATCTGCATATGGAGAGCATGCTTGCATCTATATTATTTAGCTACGACCTCCAAGGCAGAATAAACCCAAAGCGGTCAGGGCTTTACTAACTTGAGGTCCCTGCCTAACAACTGTGACATGACTCACAGCAGTAAATAAGATTTATACAATTTAAGAAATAATAGCAATTAAATTAAGATGCATTGAGTACCAAATTTTGCTAAAAACTGAATATTTGGTCAAAATTCTAACTGAATATCTGGCTGAATACCAAATAACTGTGGTGAAAATTTTTAACCATATTATTTGTATCTTTATTTCAGGTCAATTTAAAGAAGTTCATGTATTTGTGTCTTAGGTGTAAAGTAAATTCATTTCAATTTAAAATCCTTAAATGTATCTAGCAGGGCTCAAAAATTATATTGCCCAACATACCTGGGGCTTATAAAAATTCTGATTGGACAATTAACCCTTATATGCCCGGCTTGGCATATAATTATTATAATTTTTTTTATTGATTATTGGTAATTTTACTGGCAACTTATTATGTACTATTTATTTAAACTTCTATTTCTGTTTAATATTGAAATAATTCTTGTTTCAGATATAATAAATCAGTTAAATTTTTTGTCTGATTAATGCTACATAACAAATTTAAATATTTTTGTTATTTTCAATAAAAAACGAACATGTAAAATTTTTATTTGGGCATCTATTTTTCAGACAAACATGACCGGCAGGGCATGTAAAATATTCAAGATATGAATTGGAATTCTTAATTATGATTAAATTGAAATATTAATTTGATTTCTTATTTCACCAGAAAAAAAAACAATTAAAAAAAACTTTAGACGTTTTTAATTTGTTTTCTAAGTATTTGGTAAGACAACTATCTTTTATTCTGAAAATCAGCTTAATATAGGAACAGGCCCGAAAAATTTTAGATGCACATATGAGTTACTTGAAGGTTAAAGAGATCACTGTTCTTAATGGTCTCGGTTATATGGCATTTTTTTATATTCTCTCGACAAGAGTGATATAACGAGGGGCTACTGTATTATTATTAATCATCGTTAACTTATTAAGTATAGTCAAATTTTGATAACTTGAATATTCCTTTATCTCGAAATTTTCATTGTTTCCCAAACTCTTGTGGAAATTTCCCCATAGCTCAAACTACCAATAACTCGTACATTTTAGCTGGTCTTTTGGGACTTCAAGTTATTATGAGTTGACTGAATATTATTTTTTTATCATAAGGATAATTTTTTAAAAAATAGCTGTTTATTGACTTTAAATATTTATGAACACTTAGCATTAGAAGTTTTTTTTTGTTACAATAATCAAATGTTTTGTTATAGTAAGGTTGATGTTGTATGTCTCATAAGATGTAAGAAAACTAAGTTGCATATTTCCATCAAGATTGCATTATTTGTAATGATCAGTTTTTACTGAAGTTAAGAAGGAAAGAAAAATTATCTCCTCATAAAATGTGAGAGAGGCAAAATATTCTATTTTTCTGTAATGATTTGATATGACACCTCATTACCCTTCAAGTGCTACCTACTTTATTTTAAATTAGTGGTACCCACACGGCTTTGCCCTTAGTAGAAAATTAAAAGGTCTTTTGGCTCGCCTGTATATTTACAAAAAATGTATGGTGAATCTCTCTCCAATTGGCTGGCCCATGTTCCTCGTTATGATAACAGAGCGACTTTCAGATGTATTATTACTAAAGATGTCATGTCATTTCAACTTAGGATGGATCAAGCAATCATAAAATGCTGATGTGGTCTATGATGACTTGAACTTCTTTTATTAAAGTTATTAGCAATAATTGAAGTTATTATTGAAGCATATATATTTAATGCAATTAATGTTATATATTAAATATAATTAAATGAAAACGTGCTGAAAAAATAATTTACACATAAAGTTTGCCCAATTTTCTCAGCATCAACTTAGCAGTTTTTAGTTTTCAAGTTTAAATCAGTTTTTGACATCAAAGTGGTTGAGAGTATTGCAAATAATATAATTTATACTTTCTGAAATAAAAGCAAATGAAACATAAAAAAACTACTTCACTTACCTTTTAATCAATTTGAAACATTGAAAACAATATTTTTATTATTGTTGCACACTTAAGAGAGGTGGGGAAACAAAGATTTCAAGACAACGTATGATTTTTCATGAAAATTTTCTATCACAATCCACAGGGTTGGCAAGTTTTTGACAGGTGATGGTTTTTATCCGGTTTTGTGTGTGTGACCGCGGGTTTTACTGTCGTGTCAAAAACCTCTTTTTGACATAATTGTCAAACTTTAATTCTTGTCCAAAACATATCTGAAATTATTGACACACAAAATTACCTTAGCAAGTGGTCCTTCATTCTATAAATTTTGATTTCAGACTCTGAAGAAAATTTCTGAACTGTTTTATATTTTTAGATGATGTGCTATATATATATAGTTTTTTACTTCAACTAGCTGCTTCTTTGAAAAAAAAAGAGACTTTTTTCCGCCTGACTTCAATTTTGCTTTTAAAGCTTGTTTTGTCTTATTTAGAGACGTACCGAGTACTCGGTACTCGGCCAAATTTTGATCAGGCACTCATCGAATACCAAGTAGTTGTAAAAAATTATTTAGACATGGAAGTCTATACTACTATTGCAATGATTTCAAAATTCGTCACGTATGTGTCGATGGTTCTTCTTAAAACATAATTGGAACTCGGTACTCGGCTGAATATTCGGTGAAACTGCTACACGGTACGTCTCTAGTCTTATTTGTGTCATTCAAAAAAAAAAAAAAGAAACTTAAGTTGATCAAAAAAAAATCTTAATTTGTCGAATGAGGTTCTGAATTTTATCAAATGATAAAATACGAGCATGAGCACAAACATGTATCTAAACATAATTATTAATTTTAAAAAAATCATAATAATAATTTTAATGTGCAGTTTTTGGTATAGTTTTGTTAGTGACCTGGACCTCCCATTGGGATGCCACAGCTTCAACAAGTGTTTTGAAACAATTAAGATTAAAATGGCAACAATTGAAGCCCTGTGTCTGTACATTCGTGCTTGGATTCGTAGGTTGGTGAGGTATTGATGCGTAGGTTTAGAGGAAAATTCTAAACCGGTTAAACGATATAGGATGTACACTGGTTTTTACGATACATGGCCCAGCCCTAGCGGCCACTCCCTTAAACCTTTAATCCCCTTTTATTCGGTTTTTTTTTAAATAATAAAATTTAATTCACTTTTTTTTTGTTTGAGACATATATAAATCGAGAGGGAAGACTCACTAAAAACCCAAAACTGAATACAACTTTTTCCTACCGTGGAATATTAGAAATAACTGATTGTGTGTATACGGAAGTGGGTTTTTCAGCTCTGTTGATAATTAGACAGGTATATTGATAAATTTGATAGGCAATCAACAATATTGTACACACAAGAAATAATCATAATAAAACAAAATTAATTAATAATTAATATACAATCAACAATTCATTAATTAAAAGTAAATAAATTTAACTAAATTTTACCTCGATTAATTCTTTTTCTCACGTATTTTAATAAAAAGTTATCAAAAAAGTCTTCGGCTTGAAAGTTTTAAGCAGGTCTTTTATTAAACTTGATGTTGAGCTAATTTTTGGATGATAATCAATACTAAAAGGAATTCAAACAATTCCTTTTGTCAATTTAATACGACAATAAGTTTCTATTTTGTCACGACAAAATGGGAGCTTTTATAATTTAGCTACAGAAAGATTATAAAAAAATTTTGAGATCATGATTAAAGATAAACGCAAAAAAAAAAAGATGCATCGAATACATTCTGGCAATGCATTTTGTACGAATCCCTTGTGAGATCCAGCCTGCTGAGTAAGATCAAAATCGCATAGTACTGTACGAATCGCTAAGAGATCTAGTACTAAAGAGAATTTTTAATGGTCAACTGTTTTTGAATATTAGTTTAGTGAAGTGCTACTGACTTCCGGAACTAAATAATAAACTAATATTCGCGGGGAAGATAAAAGATTAATACACATAATACTTATTTAACTAACAAGAGCAAAGAGCTGAAAATACAATTCCGTAAACAAACAATCAACATGGCGATGGCGTGGCTTTTGGCTGTTGCCACTTTTTCGTGAACAAGCATCGTAGAAACCTCCCGCCTTTTACATTGTGCGCACGCGCAATATCTGATTGCATGGTGAACAAAGTATCTATTTTTAAAAAGCATGAAAAACTTATAATATTATGTCTTTTGTGCTCAAATGATGAATGTTTTTCGTTTTTCAAAAATTCTGTGAGGATCCACAGAAGTTTGTCAGCAAAAAGTCATTAAAGTCTCTTTTAATATTGATTTTTTTTTGAGCTGGGTGTATCCGGGGCGGGGGGGGGGGGGGACCTTTCCGCCATTAAAATTTTCAGAAGGGATTCTTTCGACAATTTTTTCGCTTCCTTGGGGGATCTCGCTTCTTCGGAAGTTCAGTAGTTTTACAAGGGAGTGTTCTTGTGCTCTGGGGGGAGGACCCCCTTGCTTAAAAAAAGCATTTTTTACAAAAAATATTTTTTTTTACTTTACCGGCAGGATAGAAAACTGATTTTTTTTTTTCACTTGAATGTTCTGAGTACCGCTCGCTCTTCGTGGAGAGAAGCGGTGGGGGGGGGGGGGGAGCAATTTTTGAAACTACGGTTTTGAATAAATATATTTATTCAAAAGGGAAAAAAATCAGATGATAACAATTCAAAAATAGCTCATTTGAAATGGAAACCCAATCTAAAAGTAAAACTATATTAAAGAAAATTGTCTGAAAAACTGATGCGTAACACCTGCATTGCAAGCTCTCCCTTTCGAGTTTTATAGGCTGACGAGAACAGTGTAAGTTATACTGGGAGGAAAAAAAACAGCAAAAATCACCCTCACATTAGTTTTTGAAAGCCGGGGGGGGGGGGGGGGCTTAATGCCCTTAAATGACGGGCCTGCTGTTTTGTTTGTCAGTAGAAAACTATAAAGTCTTTCGAAAATGGTTGATTTCACTCCTCAAATACCTGTAATATTTTTTAGAACGTTGAATTGCAATCATCATAGATTTAAAAAACCATGGGTGCCCATATGAGGCGGAATAGGGGGCTCAAGCCCCCCCCCCCCCCCTTCTCCTTTAGAAATGAGAACTTTTTTGCTTTTAGTACTCTAAAAGTAAAATCATTTCTTCTCCAGCCGTTAATGAATAAGTTATTAAAAATGTCAAATTTTAATTGCTCTAATCAACTGAAAACGCAGTTCCCATGTGGAAAATATCTTGCAAAACCACAACGAAAATATGACCCCCCCCCCCTTCTTCAAATTTTGCATATGGGCGCCCATGTAAAAAGCTGTACATTACTAGAACTTTCCCTGCATAAAACCTGCTTTTAATTCTCCTTCGAAAAACCTGTACTGATGTCAGTAGGAAATTTTCTAAGTTCAAATTATTCTCCAGTGACTGCATCTACCTGTCAAATACCTGTGTTGTTTTATGCAAAGGTAAATTACCCTCCTAAAACCTGTTTATTACCTGCATTGTTCCTGCATTAAACCTGTATCCAAGTTTTCCCTTTGAAAAACCTGCATTAACCTTCCTAAAACCTGTAGTTCAATGCAGGTTTTATCCTGACATTTTTTCCTGGGTAGTTTCATTTTCGAATGAAAGATATTCTTGAAGCGACAGAGGGTTTTTTTCCACTCCAATTTCTTTTGGAGCATGCAATATTGTAATGCATCATCCTTTTGCATCCTTTACAGAAATTGAAATTTAAATATTGTTGATTTTCAACAATTATTGAATTGTAATTTAAGAAATAAAAAAACATTGCTAGCAATGAATTTTAATGAGATTAGAAATTCAGGTTTTATGTTTGAAAGATCAACTTATATATTGAGCCTCTAAAAAGCACATTTATTCATCTGAAGAGGAGATACTTGTTACATTTTAATGATAATGAAAAAATTTACAAGATTTTTTTACTAAGTTAAACTATTAAACCACTGAAATAGTATTTAATTTTTTAATTAAGAGCAGGGTTTGCCGTTTTGTGCATTGTGAAACATTGTTTGTAAATGACTTTGTAATTGTTAAGGAGTAGTTAACTGCATAAATTAATGTTCATGTTCTCTTTTCAGCTGCTCTTAAGAAATTCTATGAAATAAACAAAACAGTGCCAGAGTTGATCTTATTCTACAGAGATGGTGTTGGTGATGGTCAAATACGATATGTACGAGAATGGGAAGTCAAACAATTTGTTGGAGTCATCAATGAGACTATTGGACAACAAAGAGGGTATTCATATTTCTCATTTGCGCAGAATGAATTTTGTGGATTAATGCTGAAATATATGTACTCGATTAACATGCATTAACCCTGCATGCCATGAAATTCGAGGTTTTCCATGAGGCTCGTACGCTCAGAAACCCTGGAATTTTCAGGGAAAATGACATTGTTGAGGGGAAAGTCGAAATTTTCAAATTTTGCCCCCCAAAAAATTTTTTCCAGGGAATTTTGTACCATGAGATCTAATCTTCGTTTTTATCGATGGTTCCTCAAAAATGTTGTAAATGAGGCTGACAATAAAAGTGTTGATCCTAAAATAACTTCCGCAGTCCCCATTTTTGCCCCACAATGGTTCTTAAGAAAAAAAATTCCTCAGGTGATAGGGAATTATGCACAAACTCAACAGGGGAGGAGACAATTTACTGCTTCCGAAGCATGGGGATGGGACGATTGATCGGGGAAAATAGTTTTTTCTTTTAATAGGAAGCCTTTTCAGCCACGTGAAATGTAGTCACCATTTTTTGGTCATTCACAAGAATGAAGTGACTATGCTTAAATGCCTAAGTATCCAAAAACAAAGCAGAATTAGAAATTTCTTTTAACTGCAAACTAATTCAAATAACTCACAATGTGCTGTTTTTTTTTGTTTTTTTTTTTGAGCAATCGCATTGCTTATTGTTCTCACTTAACTGTTTTGGGCTGTCCTATGATTTTATTTTTCCCGCCTTCCTTTGCAGCACCTCCAGGTTGCATCTCTGTCCTACATGAATACACACACACAGACATACACACATGCTTGCACACACGCACTCCTGCATACACACACTTGAAAAACATAATTTGAATTCAAGATGTCAATTTTTTTATTTTTTTTTTAAATTTTTGCTTTTGTTTTAAACATGATTTTCTTGAAATGAAAAGTTTTTTTTCTTAACTTAAACTTATCCTTATTGCCTTGGACGCAAATGTGCTAATATTTCAACTGAATTGTACTTTCATGAAGACTAATTTAAAATCGTTTTCATGCTACAAATTTAAAAAAAAAATTTGATTTTTGGGATGCCTCAGTTTGCAGATATATATCCAATATTTTGAAAACATATTTTTTCAATTATGGTATTTTCAATATAAAAATTAGATTAATCATAGTAATATAACCTAAAGTTATGTAGTATATTTTTATGATGTATTAATGTAACAAAATAATATAATCAGTTTTTACTTGTATTTTATGTTCATAAAATTAATATTAATGAAATAATTTTAATTCATATTAAGTGCCTAATTGAATGTATTAATCTTAGGTCAAAAAAAAAATGTCTTATGAATGTGCACAGACTAATTGCATATTTTTTATTTATAAATCATATAACTGTAAAAGTAGAACAGGAGAAAAATTGCTAGGCATTTTTCTCCTGCTTAGCTATAGCACAAACAACTTTCTTGCTTGTTTTTTGAACACATAATTTTCTTCTGTAAATTGTTTTCAAAAGTTCTGATTGAATAACATCTTAATATTTACCCACTTCTTACATGTTTTCTTTTTTAGAACAAGGTATGCTTTTATTGTGGTTAATAAGAGAGTGAATGCAAAATTCTTTGCTCAAGCTGGAAATTCTTATTCCAACCCCCCTCCAGGAACAGTAATTGATAATACTGTTACACGACCCGATCGGTGAGTTTAAAAGTTTTAGGGAAAGTTCTGAGAATGATTTGCCATATGATGGAACTGGATATACAGTAGATCCTCGTTTTAAACGGATTTGATTATATGCGGTTTAACATTTGCCACCTTTATTTTATTTCACACAGATGAGGTACGGTTTTACGCGAATGCAGCAATGGAAACAGATAAAAAATTTCCCCTCTTTCAAACTCATAAAGATTGCAGATTACGCGTAATCAACTGCATTTTGGCGTTGTAATAATCGAGCTTGGACCGCTGGAGACATTTTATGCAATTGGTTCCACAGAGCTCTTTCCGGAAGTAGTTATTAAACTCACACAGTTCAGAACTCACTGGAAGAGCAACCAAAAACGTTCACATTGAAAATTTTGAGCTATTCCTAGACAATTGAAATAGTCTTTCTGATTTTTTAGTGAAGGAAGATTTTATCATGGAAATGACGCAAGTGATCATGGATGCGTAATGCTCTGCAAAAAAATTACGGAGAAAAATTCTTAATGACTGCCAAAAGACTCATAGCCTGCTCTTTATAAACAACATGAAATTAGTTTGTTTTTTTTATGCATGTTGTGCTTAAAAAAGTACACATTAAACTTATTATACAATTAGTAATCACCAGAATGAAGTATTTTTAGCTACGAAACTTAACCCCTATTTTAACACTACTATTAGGTCTCAATTTACGCGGTTTCGATTTCCACAGAACGTAGCCCCCCCCCCCCCCCCCCCCCCCGCGTAAAACAAGAGTCTACTGTATTGAAAAATTGTATGTCATGGTTTTATTTAACATATTCGAAGGGATACTTTTTTACATGAAAATGCTTTATTTGCTTATCACTCTCCAAAAGTGGTATAATATAATTTTAGAAAATTTCTGGGGGAATAATTAAACAGAATGCAAGCGTTTGCTTATAATTGAATGGTTTTTTTTTTATCAAGCTTTTCTTTCTCAATCTGCTATATTTGTATTGAAAAAATTTCTCAACTGTTTAAAGTCTTGGCCATTGATTGGAAAAAAATCAAATGATTAAGAAATGGGACTTTTTAATTAAGGCTGCAAATATTGAGTTTCAAAATAAAGTTACTCATATTTACGTAGTGTTTCACATTAAAATATTAAATAATTTTAAAAAATCTTGGTTGATTATGTACAACTTTTCAAAAACAACTTGTAAGATATTGATAACGTAACTGCAACCACACTTGTTACTAAGAAATTAAATTGTTCAAGTTCTGAAATCTGTTTTGAAATGATGTCTGAATTAATTCTTTCTTTATAAATAATTGAAAATATATGTAATGAAATATGTATGTAAGGTAATAATTAATAAATCAGTAATAAGAAATTAATTAACAATATAGGGTTTTTCTTGTTTAAATTATCTATCTCATAATTTAAAGAAGGAATGCCTCAAGTTAATTTTCACTCCCCCCCCCCCTTCAATCACAGAATTAGGGGTAATTTTCAGGGTCTGATTGTGCAACCTGATTTTGACTCTTTAATTGTTAGTGAAACTAAAAGTGGCAACGGTTTAACTGGCATCAAATTTGTTGCCAGTTAAAATTAAGGAGGTCAGGTTGATAGAGAAAGCAGTACTGCTGTGCTTAAGCGCAACAGTCGTATCTGCATTTTTTATCAAAATTGAGTTACAGTCACCAGTTGGTTCTTTGCCACAT